>NW_010527004.1:91363-161440 GCF_000687285.1 Phaethon lepturus
GCAGGAATTCAGAAGTACCACTTATGGTGGGCAGTGGACTGACATATAATCATGGCTGAAACAGAATTACAGCTCACATCATCACATAAGTTCTGCTGATCTCCACTGGCGCTTGGGGGTGGAGGAGGAGGTGGAGGGAAGAAGTCCAGCAGACATCCCCTCATCAAAAAAGTAAAACTTAAGGACTAACCAATGCCAACCCAAAAGCTTCACGAATTCACTGAACCACAAGAGGCAAAAGCACAAATTGTCCCACTGCAGGTGATCAATTTCTTGTTCCATTCAACTGGTTGAAAGAAATTCTGCTCCCACACATCTAGTCCTCCAGCTCTTTATGATACTTATTATATATTTAAAAAAAAAAAAATCAGAAAATTTGTTCTGTAGCACATGAAGAAAAGAGCCCTAAAGTGTTTTTAAACACTTGTGCACAGAATGAAGGGATGCCTGGGCATCTCCAAATCAACAGAAATCTGCTGGTATTTTCAGCTTCTAAGAACATAAATTTGACTTTTTTCCCCTCCACCATAATCTTTCCAGAACATGCGTATGTTCCCCTGGTTTGGGGCAACAATATATGTAAAACATGAGTAATTGAAAAAGTTGAGCTAATTGTGGACTGGCAAATGGGAAGGGAGCTGCAGCCCTGCACTTGACCTGCTCTGCTCTGCTGCTACCCCTACAAAATGAAAACGTGGTTCCTGCAGCCACGCAAGACTGACCACATCTGCTCCATCATGTGCCATGATGTGAACCACCTTTATCCAGCTAGAGTTCATATTCTGAGAAACTTGGGAAGGTGCAGGGAGGGAAGCGCTGCTGGTTGCAACCACCAAAAGTGAAAGTATTTTTTTATATATTACCTGACTGATATTACCCTGATGATAGCATCATTTCACAAAGCTTTGAACACAGCCGATAGAAATGCTTTTGTGGGATGGAGAATATACTGTGATGAGGGCTTGAACCTCTCCTTCCCTGTCTCCTTGTAATGAATGAGAAAAATAGATGTTCTAGGGTGTGTCGTGAGGATCAGAGCACTTGTATCTGGGTAAATCAGATGCTGGATGGGGACAATCAGGTCCTAATTCACGCAAGTAAGTGGCAAGTTTTCAATGTTACTGAACTCCAAACAATTCTCTTGTCTAATATCTAGATTACTGGCAACATTGCAGAGGAGCTGAGCATCCCATTTAAAAAAAAACTAAACAAAGGCATGCAAAAGAGAGCAGACAGCTGCTCTTCAGTTTTGTGAACTTCAGCTGAGGCTCTGTAATGAGCTCTCCAAAAGCCCGGCCCTGAACCAAGTACAAGGCAACTGAGACGTGGAGACAGCATCCTACACATGCACCCAGCACCTAACACAGATGCCAGAGATGGAAAAGACTTTCTGGAATATTGTAGTATTGATTATTAAACAGTTCATAAACAACAGGAATACGATAACAGTAATCAAATAAAAATGTTCAGCATATGTCAGAAGTGAAAAGGAGAATAAGGATGGAAACAATTTTCCTTAAAAACTGTTTTTAAGAGATACATTCTTTTCACTTCAGGTAAAAATCTCTTCTTTCTGAAGACTGCAGGATTACAAGATCCATATCCCCAACAGACCAGGGGTGAAGGCACTCACCTATAATGTGGGAAAACCAGCCTCATACCTATGAACTACCCAAGTCACTGTTTTTCTGTTGCCACACTTGCACTAAGTTTATACAGAAGCAACAGGAAAACCTAATTAATGCATTTTCAGCAGCTCAGGGTAGGTTAATAAGGACAACACTCAGCAAAACAATATTTGCCAAGGACTATCACTCAGCTAAGCCAGGTCTTGAACCAAGGGAAAAGCTGTTGTACCCCAGATAACAGTCCCAGCTGAGGAATCCCACAACTCCTTAATGGTATCAAATGGGAAGCAAAAAAGTTTCCAAGAAACAAAGGCTTGGATTAACCTCACTCCATTTAATATTTCCCTAATTTAGATATATCCATCTGAGCTAGCCCAGTAGCGTTCTTGTATGTTCTGTGCAGAGAAAATGCACTTCTGTTGCACAGTTACTGAGGGGCTGGTTTAGGTCTCTCCCTTGAGATGAATCACACCTGGAAGCACTTCAAGAGAACACAGGCAGGTCAGACTCAGGTATCTCCCACCACAGGCATCCAAATGCCTCTTCCAGTATAGATGTGATTCCCACTCAAAACAGCTCAGTATATACTGTGGCAAGTTCAATTTCATTCCAGTATGCTTCTACTGTATATAATTAATATCTGCCACAAAAAAAGTGGTGAAATACAGAGAAGACAAAAATACCCCATCTTTCATGCTCTACCCTTTTTGGAATGCTCTTGAAAGAAGTTATTTTCTCCCACAATGTGTTGGCCAGCAGAGAGTCGCAAGGTGTTCACTGAATAAATAAGTTTTCATTACTACGGCACTCACAGTCAACATGTTCCATACCCATCATTACCTTTTTTTTTTTTTTTTTTTAATTATTATCTACTTTTCCTTTATGGCAAGGCTTGGAAGTGACAGATGATCCATCAGCTTATCTGCTGATTTTTAATGACAGCATTTTGCATTCATTATTCCCTACTTAAATCACTCTTTTTAAAAGAGGAATAACTTATTTCCTCCTCTTGTCACTAGAGAAATTAAATGGTACACCATTAAGAAGAGTGCTTGTCTAACAAAAAGATACACCAGTCACAGATGTAGAAAACCAGCATGGATGAAAATTGCCTAAGAGTGAACGGGAAAATAGGAACCCAGATCTCCAAATACCTCCACCACCCACTCACTGCTGAGGTCAATAACTTCTAGAGTTAAATCTCTGCACTGAAAACTCCTAAGAGAAAAGACCAAATATCTTTTTTTGATTGTGCAATGCTGAGCACTCCCTTGGCTAAAGAGCTAAGATGTGTTAAGCGTGTAGGTGATGCCAGGTAGCCACCGTCTTAGCTGACAGTAACAGGGACATTTCCTTGGGGAGCCTGGCAGTCTCAGTCTTATCACAGCAGTTGCAGCAGCACTGTGAAATAAGGTATCAGAAAGAGTGGAACACTGTTGGTCCTGCTATTGCACATCAGCAACACAACCTTAGCCAATGTCAGGGAGAAGCTGTGTTTGCCTGTCCTCAGCTCAGGGCTGCTCACAGGCTAGGCACAGGCTAAAAACCAAAAAATGCAGCACCTAAATGACACATGCAGAAGAACACACCCCAGCAACAAAGCTCCTATGAGACTTGTAAGTGCCAAGCTTTTAAGCCTAGCGAGTCCAAGAACTTCTGAAGAATCAAACCTGTTAATTATACCAATTAAAAAAAAAAAAAAAAGGAAATTTTGCGAGATCAAGCTATTGGCAGTTGGTTTTAAGGAAAGATTTTTGCTAAAGGTTTAGTGATTTGCCTTAATGACTGCAATATTTCACAGCAAACCCCTTAACAAGTATCCTGGGAAAATCCACATAGACCAAATTGTATAGAAAGAACAAACACAGCTAGCTTTCAACTACCTGTGTGCAAGTTCCCAAAGACAGTATGTCCAAGTTTGTAATAAAACAGTGTTCTAAGTTTTCAGCCAGGTGACAAAGGGGACGTAACTCTTCTCTTAACAGGCCTAGTGAGATGAGCTGGTAAACAGTCCTGATGCAAGCTGTTCCCTCCAACAGGGAAGCTCCTGTGGTCAAATGTGCTCCCCAGCATTTTGCCTCTTGCCACTGAGCTTTCCTAATTACCAGTGCTCCCAGGAATGTCCATTTTATCTCTGGCCTTTCTGTACTGGCACAAGCTGCCCTCTGGAGTGGTATAACCCTACACAGCTATCCTTCGGACACCCCGGAGGACCAGGGATCTTGCAAGTGCTCAAGTTTACATATTCATCACACTAATGAATATGCAAGGCTCTTTGCTTAACAGCTTAACATTCTTTTCAAGGAAATGGTAAGGTTTAAAAGAAACAACCCAAAATCATATGTTGACACTAACAGAAGCATCAGCCAATTTTTTTTTTTTTTCATTTTACATAAGTTTTTAACTTTTTAAGTTATAAACACAAGTGAGAAATATAAAAGGCAAAAAGAGTGAAAAATTCTAACTAAAACAAAATAATTTATGCAAAGTTAATGCTGGGATGTTTAATAACATATTTGGCACAGAGGATTCAAATAAATCAAAGCAACAAACTTAATATTTGCCTGTCTAGCAACACCATCTTGTAACAAAAAAATTAGTTTAAATTTTGGCTAAATGCCTAACAAATGAGTTGCTAGCTTTTGTACTTTAAGGCACTGGCTGTTAAGTAAGCAAGTCAACACATCTTGAATGGAAATCAAATGTGTGCAGTAGGCTCCACTACAAGTCAAACTCATAAATTGGTAAAAGTGGGAATTAAACATACCTCAAATACCAGCTCCCCAATTTCACACTCATTCAATAGTCTATTCCAGTCCTATTATATCAAAGAACAATCCAATTATGGTACTTAAACCTCTGTGTACAGTTGCCAAAAATAAATTCCTTAGCAATACTTCCACTATACCCAGAAAGGTTTCTGCATTACAAAAAATTTCAGTTTCTGATTTCCACAATATTTTCAGGTGTGACACACTAATGCCCCTCATTGTATATAACATGGCTTACCGTCAAGACTTGTATTTTCCTCATATCACTGTCTCTAATTGATGTCTCTGAACACCTCCTTTATCACTATACCTGGCATCAACAGAACCAAGGTAGGCACTTAAAACCAAGTACGTACTTAAATGGCACCGTACATGAAGGTGCTCTTCTGAAGCTAGACTTAAGTTTGCCAAAAAAACAGGTTTTTAACTTGGGTCTATATAAATAAGTACAATATTTACAGAAGTAAATGCTTATTTAAATGCGGTAATGCTTTTGTGGCATAATGGCTTTGATCGTGCCTTCCTCCTCCCTCTGTAATCTCCATAAGGCTCATTGAAACTTTCCCATCAGTAACGTGATGTTAGATATCTAAAGGTGCTGCACAGATACCTAAACATGTGAAGACGCGGCATTTGTAAGATGAGCTACGACTAAGAATTGTGTTGCCTGGATATTCAGACCAGTATACACCAAAGAAAAGGCTTCTTCAAGTCTAAGTTATCAAGAGAGCAAAAAAAAAAAAAAAAGGGGATTAAATTATAGAAACAAAACCCAAAAATCCAACACACAATCACTTTTGTTCCTTGAGTCAGAACATCTGTTATAAGAGTGATGAGTTCACCAGCCATGCTTACTCGGGCTTTATCACTCAGTCTTAAGTTATCAATTAAGTATGGATGGAATGTGCATACATATCTCTGTAAAGCTTTAGAAATTTTCCAGAACTGTACAGATTTTTGTCACGGACCTCCTGTGGTAACTCACACGCAATCATCCACATGACCATTAAAGCATACTGCATAGGAAATAACAGACAGTAAGTAAACCGGTAGAGACTCAGAGAAGTCCACTGACTCTTGAATATGTCATCACTCCCTCTGGCATCCAATATGGAAAATGCATGCAAGCACCAATGGTTGAATAACTATTTGAACAGTCATTCACTCATCAGCATGCATTTGAAATTTGCTCCCAGCCTCCCTGCTATATTTTTGCAGTCCTAATTATGCAGACCACCCTACCCTGAAATTAAACTTTCCCAACTGTTACATCAATATTAAGATTCACATCTATGAATGATACACCCAAAACAAAGCTAATTGGGTCAAATTAAAAAACAAGATTCATTTCAGAATGATTGGGCTCATCTTTCAAAAGAAATGTCACTCAAGATAGATCTTGGATCAGCTTCTGTTGACCACACTTATGAAGAGTTTATTTAAGCCACTTCTTTACATATTTGTTACTGTATCAAGGAAGAGACCAAAGGATCTGGGAGTTCCACTGATTCCCCCCCCCCCCCTTTAACCCCACATTATATACAAAAGCAAAGTCAGGTATTAAGAAATGGCTTCCATTTTCCTTATACCACCTAAACTACCAGTACAGAAAAAGGAGATCAAAATTGAAAGGGCTTAAATTATCAGCTAACAATGAGCCCGTCAAACCACTTCTAGAAGTAAGAACCAGACTTCTGGAAGAAAGTCTTCAGCCACAAACACACCTGACAAACAACTGCCTGATCTATCAAATAAGTTAACCCCAGAATCAGAATACATTTTTTTTGAGCCAAAAATCAAAACTGGGCATGAACGTGACCAGGTGGTCAAACTTGTATGTTCCTTTTCTCATGATAAATCTGCTATTTGCCATAATTTTCTTCCCATTGCTACCAAAAAGGTAGAAGATGGGATGCAAGAAGGAACTGCTACTTCTCAGCTCACATCCTTCTACAGTTAAGGAATTTTCTCTTTTCTTCAGTCTGAGTCTTTTCATTCCTCAGGCCCTTGCTCACCAAGATATACAACACATAATCCAAGTCGGAAGCTTCTCATGTAACATACCTACCCTGTACAAAGAGAATTTGTAATCAGAGGCTGTTCTACCTAGCAGGGTAGGTGGAAGTATTTTTTTGAGGCATAACCAAGCCTTCTAAGCGAGATGCAACTCTTAGAAGATTAAAAAAAAATATTTTTCCAGTTCACTGTATGCCAATTAAACAAAAGCTGTCAGAAGGAATTTTCTGCATATTTCTCTGGATTTGCACAAAGCTTTCTATTAGTTTGGCAAGTTAAGAGATCTTTATCAAACACTGATTTTCAAAGTCATTTTCATGTCTCTGCACTGCATCATCTTACTCCACTGAACACAGGTGAGTACTATTAAGTTTTTCCAGCAAGATGTTCCTCATTTTCCAAATTTTCAAGACAACAGTATATTTACATTGTTGGAGTCCCCTGCTGCACTACACAACAAGTTTTACCAACTACTGAAGGTATATTTGTTCAAAAAGGTATCATTGAGTTGTAATAAAGGTACCATGCCAGCACAGCAAGGATAGAATAATAAGAATCACTAAGTCATTACCTTCTTGGACTGGTGAACTGGGGCCAGGAAGCAATTACCTGGCCTACCAGTCAGTAATCCCTCTGACCCATCTCTACTGGAGTCTTTACCAGAGCAGCAGTGAGCCTAACTAAGAAAGAGGAAGAAACAGCCATCTGAAAGAGCTGGCTGGCCAGGACAGAATTCATGTGGTTTCCAGGCTATTAGGCTCCCAACAGGAGATGGACAGACAATTTCATTGTTCTTGTCCTTGAATGGAGAGGGGAGGAAAAAAAAAAAAGGAAAAAAAAAAAAAAAAAAGGGGGGGGGGGGAATCCCTCCAAAACTGATACTTTCCTATTTGATCCTAGAACCACAGCTTTCTACAATAAGTTGTCCCTCCTACCGCTGTTAATTTGTCTATTATTTTTTATGTCTTCTCTAAGCTACTGTGAGGTGTCAGCGCTTTTATTTTACAGAAACTTCCCAGCAGGCTTGGGTTCTTTTATACAAAGAGACATACATGTAAAGAATAAAGGTTAGTTAAAATTCCTGTAACTCAGGTTTTCTTTGTATCTCTGTTGAGTCATTTATGTTTGAAAATGTATGTGGATGCTTCTCACTCTTTACACAAAGCAGAACACACTCCATCACTCATAATAGAGGTCACAACCTTAAAGTGGTGCATTAAAGATAAAATCCTCATCATCAATGGCTCAAGAAACAGTGCTCTCTTGGGGTCTGGACAAAGGCCAGAAAATGAACTCTTGCAGGTTCTATAGGTCATGGGCACTCTACAGTCAAAGCACATTTCTTTGCCCATGACACCTCTGACCTAAGGAAAGCACCAAGTGTGTAAGCATAGGAGGGAAATACCCAAGCCAGTACACTGCACCACATAGACTACGACTTCTGCCCACACCTTAAGCTCCTCTATTTTTCAATTCAAAACCTTTCTTTTCAGAGTAGCTGAAGTATGCCTTCATGGAAGTATGGCTTTCATGGTGGAAAGAGGCCTTAAGGAAGTTCGACTGCTTCACAGTAGTCTGGCCGAGGTGACAGCCATCAGCTTTCCCTTCCTCATCTCCCCGGCTTTTTTTCCTCAGCTCTTCTCTATTCTTTCCTGTCTGCTTTACACATCTCCTTGTGTTTCTTTGCTCCCTCTGCTCCTCTTACTCATTCACTTTAGTACTATGTGAACTTAATGGCATCCAGCCCACTGCCTTTGCATGGGCCTAAAATAAGACAGAGCAAGGCTGCCTGTACCAGTTACTGCTCTTTTGTGTAAAGCAACACATGCCATCGATCTTCTGTCAGCCAACTGTTGTTGCTGATGGCACTTTACATGCTCAGTGTCCCGGGGCCAAGCAAGTTCCTCTGGCAATAAACGCATCACTAAGTGTTTCACTGCATGTCCTGATGCCCTCCCCAGCGTGGTTAACAGAACACTGCTGTGTGCTACAGCATGCTGCAGCCACCTATCTTTATAGGCTTATTTATCTTATGGAAGCAACCAAACTTCTTCTAGCTTCGGCATGCCCTGTGCTCAACCGACCAAGAGCATAGACAACCCAGACACAACAAAGCTGCATCCTCAGGAAGGCCAAGTCACTGCAGTAAATCAGCACGTCAGGCGACCAGGACCTCAGCAGGCTCTGTTTCAGAGGCAGTGGGAATCTCTGCACCACACTGCCATTTCTTGATGGCATATGAGCTTGGAGGCAACACAGGACCCAAGTATGTCATTCTAGAGCAGAGTGGTGGGGAATTCAGTGCAGAAACACCTCCAAAAAGCTGTGAGAGAGAGTCCAAATCTGGCAGAGCCAGTGCTGAGTACAGCCAGGAAGCCTCACAGCACCCAGGGGGCTTCCAGGTGGAGTGCTGGCTTATTGCCCTCAGTAAAGTGGGGACTGGAATATGCAGTGGGGAAAAGGGTATTTCCCACAACAAAGAAATAAGAGCCTCAATGCCATCTGTCACAGTGACAAGGCGGGGGTGGGGGGGGGGGGGGGTGTGTGTGGAACCCTTCAGGTCTTATTTTGGAGACATATCCACAGCTTTAAAAACAAAACGATACATCTTTGTTCAGTCAGTTAATCATCAGCTCCAGCAACACGTATTTACTCTAAATAAATATATGCATATGCCTTAACTGCAGCCAACTTTACATCTTCCTTTTGAGTGATATTTCTGGTTCAAAGGGTATTCCCAAGCACAGAAAAAGAAGTGAATTATTTTAAAATAGGAGGATCTATTTGCATACCTATAAATAGATAAAATAACTGCTTTTCCTGATTTAAAGAGATATATACACACACTACAATTATAGTTTTATAAAGTCACTTAAATTATTTGAATTCTGTGAACACCTCTCAAAATGACAAAGAAATGGAATGATCATTATAGAATCTTAGTTTTTTATTCAAGTTTAAAGACAGATGATGTCAAATGCCAGACAGCTAAGCTGGTCTGCATCAATTAAAAAATACAAATTTCCAAGCATAGCATAAATACTTCTGAGGACACTTGAAAAAAATCCCTCTGAAGATTTCACCCTCCCTACTTCTGCAGTCTGAGTCTCCCTCACACAAGTTTAATTTATGCAGTGACAGATATCCTGAGAGATGGAAGTTGTATTATAGACATGGAGATAAAATAATCCCTAAGTGAGAAGAACCAGTCTGGTCTCCATAACACTATACTCAGCACTGCAGGTAAAATCAATTTCATTAACTTTGCTAGATAGCATAAATATTAACTTTGCCAGCTAGCATAAATATAACCTTTCTGGATAAAGTACTAGTTTGTCAGAGAATCAGACTCTCCTCACCTGGTAATAATCCAATACAATTTAATGACAGTTTTCCTGAGTAAGGAGAATGATCTCTTCATATAATTCCCTTTCAAAGCAGGGTTGCAACTCTCTGGCCTAAGTTTTTGTGTTTGTCCCATCTCGTCTCTCATGAACCAAAGGCCAGGTCACATTAAGTTTTTGTTCTTCAGCTTTCCAGCAAGGAGACACCGAGCACCATGAAATATGTTGTATTGTGGGGACTTTCAAACAAGACCATGGAAACTCAGCTCCTGCTCACCAATCATTTGAAATAATCTAATCCTATAAAATGATATATCACTCTGGCAAAGTTCATGAAATCCCATTCCTCTGGATATCAGCGCTGAGTTATGAGGTACCGTAGCTTGCCAAAGATGGACCATGCTCCCAGGACATCTTTTCAAGCCCTCTTGCCGTAGTCCTGCTGCAGCCTAATTTGTGACATGTTCCTGAGATGCTTCCAGAGAACTCTGAGGTACGAAGGGCAGAAGAATTCCAAGGCTCAATTCACCTTTTGGCAAACACAGTGGAAAAAGCCTGCATGGTCTTTACAAAAATAGGATCCATTTTCTGGAAACCACAAAGGATTTCTGTCTGGTGGGCTCACAAATTTTGGGCTTGTATTTCAAAAGCATTTTTTGGAATAATTCAACATACAGTCCTACACCACAGGGTAAGATCCCAGTCCTTCACAGACACAGCTATTTTGCATGGGAGGCTGAAAGCACTCGATTTTTACCTAAGCCCACCAGCCCTGACTTGCTCTACTCTTGCAAGATGCACTCTGCACTCAATGCAGAAATACATAAAGATCCTTTCCTATAGAATAGAAGTGCTGGTCCCAGCCGCAGCAGTAATGCAAGAGTATTCGTGCTTGAAGTAGAAACTGTGTCTTTTTGAAACAAAACACACTGCTGCTTCCACTAACCGTACCAAAATGAGTTCTGCCTCAAGGAGAGAATGCAAGGGAGAATAAATGCAGATGGCAACAATCAATCTCCTCGCTCAATGAGGAGTCCTTTGAAACGGCAGCAGTAAAGGTAAAGCAAGGCTCCACGCAGATCAGAATGGATGTGTGCATATATACTTGTGTGTGTGTGTTTAAAATAAATCTCTTCTTTTTATGCTCTTTGTTCAACTATATTATCAAAAAGAGGTTTTAAATACAAGCTTATGGGACTACTAAAGAGGTGAATTTATGAATGTATTCCTTACAAAACACACTCTGGAAAGCTTTAATCTATGAATTGTGACAACCTTGGACAAAATGGATTTTTAATAGAATATAATGTAAACTGCCTGAAACATTGTGATAAGGAATTTTTAACTAATGCACAGAAAAGGCATGATGCACTCTGCATGAAAGGAGGAAAGGTCTTAATTTAAAACATTTTAATGAACACTCAATTTGCGTAGGGAAATGTGAGAAATGGAGATGAAAAACTTATGATAATGATAACACTGCAGTGGGGAGAAGAAGAAAGATTAGAAAAGTAAGCAAATTTGAAAAGGCTCCAGCCGATAACATTGGCTAAAAGAAATGCAGACTAGATTATGAACATGTCACAGTCCAAAGCCACTGTTCTCCTTGCAGGCAGTGTCTGTTGGTGGCTCTTATCAGAGTTGCACACTGGGGAAGAAAAAGCAACCGAAATGCAAAGCAGTGGAGAACAGGCCTCTCTCTGAGCTAAGGGCAACGAGGATAGTCAAGAGATTTCAGCAAATGCAGCTGTGATTTGCTGGAGTTTCTCACTGTCACTGAAACTCCCAGAGCTGTGCCAGCCTAGACGGTTTGCAGAGCTGCTGGGGCTTTCTGCCCCCATACAAAGCCCAAGGGAGGCTGCAAAACCACAGCAAACTTGACCATCTCTTCCTCAGAGAGAACTAGCTAGGCTCAGAGGCTCAGTCCTGGCTTACCCATTTCTCTACTACCAGCATAACACCAGGCGAGTCAGCAGAACTGAAGTTACTGCCAAGAGAGAAAAAAACATCTCCCCTGAGGTAGATACAATTCTGTTTACTAATAGCTTCTGCTCTGCAATGAAAGAGATTGATTCCGCACACTCACTCGTACGTAAACTGCCTTTAATGAAGCTCCTTGAATTACTAAAAGGAGGAACAGATGAATCAGGTCGTGACAACTTTGCCACATTGACCTTAACAGAAGCACGTTCAAGTCTCTGCTCACCTAAATGAAAGAGCAGAACCCCCACATAAACACTTAATAGTCTTCAAAAGAAACAAGAGGGCCACCATTATGACCAAAAAGGCAGATTAAAGTTAAGATCAAAGTTAGATATTTACCCTAAGCACTACAATATTTGCAAATCTGGAAATGATCTTTCAGCAGTTTCTATTTGCATACTTTAATTAATCTAAAAATATTAAACTAATCTCACAAAGGAAAGGGTCAAAGTATTAATTAACTTGAGATTCATTGCTTTTGTGCAATTTAACAGTTCAACACAAAGCAAAAATCAGTTTTAATAAAAACTAAGTTACTGTGACAGGTATAATTTCATGGATTAGTGAAATCACATACAAGGCAGTAAGTTTCAGTGTTCGTCCTATTTTTTTCTAACTTTCAAATTAGTTGTTTCATCTCAATAGAGGGATTCCTCTGTAACACCAAATGATCTTAAGTCTTCCTTTAACCCCAGCATTTCACTTTCAAATTGATGGCTTTCCACCTTGCTCTGAACAGAACAGAGGTCACAGTTGTTTTAGCAACACATCTGACCGCAATGTTCAGCAGAGAGCAGATACTGCACAACCACCCAGATCAGCCACATGAGCTGATTCAGGTTGAGACTTCACTGCTGGACCCATCCTGTGTCACCGCGCAGCCCCAGAACGAGCACGAAGGTTCCCCTCTGAGCCAGCATCCCCGCTGGCTGAGCTCTTGCTTCACCAAAGAGGCTTCCTGGCTTCTTTAACAGCTTTTGGAGGAACTGGGAAATCTTGCCAAAAGACAGAGGATTTGGAGACAAAGCATACAGTGCCAAATCCAGCTGCCAGTGCTCCATCAGTACAGTAGTCCATGAAATCCCAGCAAAATAATCATGGAAGGTGGCTAGAATTTCCTACATCACAACCTCAGAATTGCAACTTTGACAAACATGCTTAGGAAACAAGAGGGGACCCCCCCACACCTTTTTTTTTTTTTTTTAAATGGGTAGGAAGTGCATGAAACAGCTAACGAAGTGAAAGGTTTGCCTAGCACTTTATGCCAGAAAGCTCTGTAGCATTTGACTTAACCAGAGAAACTGAGCAGGGAATCACCTCCCCTCATTTCATGTGTTTACAATGCAAATGCCTGCGTTCCACTCTGCATCTTTACTGGAGAGAAACAGGCACTTTTCGCTTGCTATTCATCAGGCCTGTTTTACACATCCAAGAGGACTCTCACCTTAGCAGTACCTATTTATCCCTGTTGCTAAAAAGGGATAACTCGCGTTAAATAGCTTTCACTTCAACACTTTATTGCAGGTACACAGAGCTAGATGGGATGCATTTCTTCCTCAAATACACCTTCAGAAACTAAACAGAGTAGAAACTCTCTTTTACTCCAAACCTCTGGCAACAATATTCCTAGTTCTAAACAATTTTTCACCCATTTTTCTCCCTTACAGGAGCTTTCAGAAAAAACGGATGCAAAAGACTTCTCAAATAAAAATTTTGACATAAAGTTTCCTGATTTCCTAATTATGATACAATTTCAAGCTAAATTTATGCACAGTGTACTTTAAGTGTAGAGTAAATGCATGATAATGGAGAGAAATTGCTTGTATTGTAAAACACATAATTCTGACTAACAACGTAAATTTCTCATTACCGTTGATATAGCTTGTGGGATCATTACCGTAACAAACGCACGCAGCATTTGTGAGACAGTTCATAGACACTCATAGGTGTTTTGCAGCAATAATGAATAGCGCTTAATAGCTATTACTTTCATAGCTTTTTAAATAAAGACGACAGCATCATCCTATTTTGCTTTCGATTATTCTTCATATTTCTCTATTTTAATCCATTTCTTTCTGTTGGCTTTTTGGCAACAGGAATTCTCCTGCTGCCCTGAAGGTGCATGAAAAGCAAATGGGAGCCAGGACTAGTTGGCTGCCTCCAGTTTAATTAGATAATCTACTTCTGAAGCTCAAAGTGAAACAAAAGGAAAAAGCTCTCCTCAGATGACCTATAGCTTTTCCAAGGAGGCTGAGGAGGAAAAAATACTGTTATTAAAAGAGCAATACGACTCATCAAAGAAGCTATTGTATGTGTCTCTCAGCATTTTAGCAAGGATTAATGCACAAAAGCTTACCTGTTCTCTGCGTTTGGGTCGTTGTGCACACATGTGATCGTGGCAGCGGTCCTTGCACTGTCTGTCTCTTCTTGAACCCCCCACTGGTCTGCATCACTGACTCTGATGTCCATGATCTTCACACCTGGGGCTGTCCTAATTCTGTTGGGGAACAACAGGGATTGCTTGAGTTACAGACCTCCTACAAATAAATCCAGAGAGGTAAACAAGGAAGATGAAAGGAACTACTCCCTCTTCCATTAGTAAAAGACTGATACATTGCAACTGTAAGTCACTCGGCTTTAAAAATATAAAACAGGTCCAATCATTTTAAAGAGATGAAGTATGAGTTTCATTATGTACAAAGCCAGTTAATTTTCAGCTTGAACAATGTGGAGAGAATAAGAATGCTTTCTGCTTCAGTGGCACCAGTTTGATACAAATGAAACAGATGTGACTAAGCATAAGTTGATTTAATTTGTTGCGTCTGTCCTGGAGTTTAAGATGGAGAATCAGAGCACTGTGATATAAAATACATCCTTCTGCTTGCAAACCTTTGGGAGCAAGGTGCCTTTTAATATTAGGGCTATCTGCATGGAAAAAATATGCTTCACTGCTCAAAGACCATAATGCAGGAAGGAGAGAGAAGGAATATGTTATCCTAGATCCAGGACTGAGGGATGAAAACAATTATGCCATTGTACTGGGATCTATCAAATTGGGCATGTCAAACTCTTGCTGCTGAAAATCATATCGTGCTGATACGGAAAACCTTGACTTCCTAAGCATGGCTAGAGTCTGAAAGCAGTTCAGTAGTTGGTAAATGTCACCAGTTTTTGGCTTAAAAAATTTTAGTTAAAAAAAAAAGTCCATGCTCCAGTGGGGCTCAGCATTAGGAACAGATTGTCAAGGAATAAGAAACAAACTGCTTTTAATAGCACGGACTTCATTTGTGCAGCTTGACTCCTGAAACAAGCCTGCAATTTCAACAGGAGTGCTGTAAATATGCCTGGAGAACAATTAGGCAGAAAGCAACTGCTGTAGCGCCACGTTCGTCACTACTGTGACTTAATTAATTAAAAGCAAAGCCAAGAGGGACCTCTTTAGTTTTATGGTGGAATGAAACAGCGCTGCTGAGATTTGAAGCGTTATTTAACAGTGAATTGTGATGGATTTGCCCCGATGCCTTGTGGCCAATTGGCACTCACATTACACTATTAAGAATTTCCTTTAAATTCTATCTGAGTTCATGGGTTTGGATCAAAGTAACTTCAAGATTCAATGGGTGGTCTCTTCCTCTGCGAAAGAATTCATTCATCCTGCTTTTATGATACCCTTATTTTTGCCTGTAAGGCTTTACTGACTTGATGGGCCAAATTCATGCCTGGCATAACCAATCTGATGAAAAATACTTCCTGTAAGGAGAGAATTTTACTTGATGGTTTTCTAATTGTCTCCTTCATGGCTCTCCACAGACATTCACACCTCCAAACAACATGCCGCAAAGCTTATGTGCCCCTTTCCTATCATCTCCTCTTTTCAGAGGAACATTCATTTATTCTGTAGTAATTACACTGGACCAAATAATTCCTGCAAGACACCTACATGGCTACATTTCAGCCTGACTTATAATTTACATGAGATAGAGAATTAGGCCTTCAGCAATGGATTCATTATTTTTTTTCCTTAGACTTAGTAAACCACTCTTGAATAAAAATCATTAGGGCCTGACCAAAAAAAAAAAAAAAAAAAACAACCACACAAAAACACCACACACAACAACAACAAAAACCCACAAACGACCACCACTTTTTAAATGTTCTCCTTCCCAGCCAAAATTATATTTTTTTTTTTTTTTTAACAAATTCGCCTCCTCACCACGTCCTCAATTTCCCAGGTTTTTTTTCTTCACAACATGTCTGTAAACCTCTAACCCAACTTTCCACCCAAGTCAAAGCCCTGGTTATTTAAAGGTTAATTGAAGGGCGGGGGGGTGGGGAGCAGGTGCAGGAAAGGGGCATGGACAACAGGACAGCTGGGTTTCACCCATGATTTCAGGATTCATCATCCTTTTTCCATCTGTCAGAAGCTTGTTATGTCCTCCTACACAGCTTTTGCACTACAGATATCTTCACTCTGCAGCATTTACTGATACAAATCTAGCAGGTCGGTTTACCCCAACAAGGATAAAAAGCAACACGGCACAGTTACCTGCCACACTTGAGCAGGCTTTAACCATGAAGGACCCCTGTGCAGCTCCCTTCTTCATGGAAGCTGAAGCTGCTGCTCGTCTTACCTCCATCAGTGGTCCACACACACAGCATAGGGGTAAGGATGCAAGAGCCTCAAATATCCACATCTATCTACATGCCCAGCGGTTCCAATGCTCCAGACACTGTGCACCCCAAAACACTGGCATCACTCTTGGGCCAGCCTGTCAGCCGTGCCTACCTCCCTCAGCCAGGAAGCTTTGATGTTTCTTCTCTTGTGCCTGAATACAGCTACAAGATGTTTTTTGCCTGTCTGGACAGCAGATGAGACTCTCCCGGTGCCTGTCCTGTTGGCTGACCACTTGGCTTCTCCTTTAGGGCACTGTCCCTTCACAGGAAGCCTTGAGGCCTTCTGGTTTTTGGCAATGCTGTCTTGTTGACTGTGCCTACAGCTTTCGCTTGCTGCGTATCTACTGTCTTGCTGGGTTAGCATCAAGTGAACATCACATATTCTGCTCCCCAGCTACATCTTCCAAAAACGTCTCAGAATGCTGCATTTTAGGAAAATTTCCAGTCTAATCCCCTGCAATGCATCTGCTCTGGTGGGCTGAGACAAGATGTCATTTTGCATTTTTGGATCTCAGTAAAGCCAGGAAGGTTGAAAGAAGGAAGAAACTGAATTCAGCTTCTCACTTCGGAAAAGTCAAGAAATTAAAATTAAACCAGCCTACATATGGAAGGTTTGAGGCTACTATTCTTCAGATAAGTGATTCATATCTTTAAATCTGCCCCCAAGCTCCACAGGCACAAAAAATACTGTAAGCATTGGGGATTGAGGCTTTGCAAAAGAATATAAAATTCCTATCAGAGCTGACATTAACTGGAGAAAGGATGGTGAATGGCTAGTATGTGAGCCCAGGCACTGGGTTTATTGCCCTGCTCTGTGCCAGGCTTTAATTATAAGCTTGGGTGGATCATTTAGTTTTCTTATACCTCCCTTCGCCACATATAAAAAGTATTGGGAAGTGCTGCTCTTCCAACTCCAAGGGAGCTGTAAGGATAAATAGAATTGCTTGAGAAAAATCTGATGGTTTTTACATTTACCACCTGACAATATGCCTTCTCTGGGCTTGAAAACATGGAAACAATCTACTGAGGTATTTCCCAGAAGCATGACCCAAGAAGTAACTGTTACCACTAAGATGGCTTAATTCTGTTTTTATAAAGAAAATTATGTGAAATGGAGGGGTGGGGGGGGGAAGGAAAAAAGGTGCAAAACATGACAGCCAATTGGAAAATTGGGAAAACTGACATTTCATTTCCGTGAAATACTTCCTGAAAAACAGAATTTTCAGACGGAAAATTGTCCTGTTAAAAAGCACTTGCCCACCTTTTAAAAAAAAAAAAAAAATCACAATTTATGTGGTATTTTGATAACACAGTTAGCAGAGATGTAAATGAGACAGAGGAATACTGAATGAGCTCATCAGAAGTTAGCCTGCAACAGGGCCCCCACGTTACAGCCTGTACCCACAGCCAGTATCACAAATGAGGTGACCACCGTTTATTCATGATAGTCTCTTCTTCAGGGGTAGAGGAGCTCCAGCGGGAATGTGACATCCTCAAGCACTGCCTTTAGTGACACTTATGGCCATAAGATCTTAAGAGGAGGTAGCTGGAAGAGGGGAGGGAAGCGTCAAAGCTTTTCAGAACAGGGAATCAATGAAACAACTGCTTCATGAGTGAATTTAGCCCTCTTGTCCAGCTATAAATGCAGAACAGAGGAAGCTGCTTTCAATTTAGACTGCAAAATACACTTGGTATCCCTGGCAGTGTTTTCCCCCTGAAAACACTGTGTGTCCCCCATTCGCTGTGGAATATAAAGATGGAAACATGATAGACTGAATGGAGCGGGCAAGCAGAAGCATCCCCAGCCTGCCAACTTGGAATGACCAGAAACTATTTTAAAATGCAATCCCAGCCTTAAATGTAAGCGACCCCATGAATTCGGCTGCTCTAAACCTCTTCTCTCAGTTATTACAACAGAAGGAAAGGAGAAGGTGTAAGTAATCACCAGGACTGGAAAGTAACTTAAGGGCTGCAAGAAGGATTTAAACAGCTGAGCACTTAGCGGAAGTGGTGCAGAGACTTCACTGCCTCCCAGTCAATTAACTGCAAAATCTGAAAGGTAAATGCTTGCTTGCAATACACCCCCAGCAACACTCACAGCCCCAGTAATTGGGAAGTAAAATCTTGGCAAAAGGAACTTTAAAATAGAAACAGAAGGAAAAGGTACTTGGGATATAAAGCAAACAGCAGATGGAAAACGCTCAAAATGATGAGAAAAAAGACTTTTTCAGAGCTATTTTAGAAATCCTCTTAGCTCCCCTCCCCATGGAGGAAAACATGATCTGAGCTAAACTGAGTCTCAATGACATACTAATAATAACAGCTATGATAATAAATTTCATTTGTAATTTCCAACTATTTCTGTATTCAGCCCTTCAACATGCATTTTTAGCCCAATTAAAAACAAAATCATTATCCTTCCCCTACAGGAAATCCAAGCTGTAGGCCAGTTTAGTTAACTTGACTAAAATTACCCTGTCTCTGCAGAGCCAGAATGAGGGTCGATACATCCTGATTCCCAGGCTTACACTTCAGCCAGACACCCCCACCCATCTTTGAGACCAAACCAGAGCAGAGCTGAGTAATTCCGAGCTCTCAGAGAGCATTTTACATATTTGAAGAATTGCACAAACAGCAAGCAATTAGTTCTGAACGAGGTCCCTGGGGAGTTTCTAGTTAAAATACATGTGTTTTAAGATATATTAAGCCAAGCACTATAAATTAAATAATCACTGAATTCAGATATAACATCTGGGGACTTCTGGGTGAGAGGGGCAGTGTTTGTACATAGGAAGGAATAGAAGCATAGCTGTATAGGGGGAGGAAGTAAGTGGAGTTTGCTGGGAGATACAAGGAGAAGAGGGTATGGGATTCATAGTTGCCACATCCAAATGCACTACATGGCATTTGGGAGGGAGGCACAGTCAGGAGTTCACTGGTGTGAGCGTATGAAAGCAAAACTGTTTGGGAAACACTGTTACAGCCAATGGAGGGCTGAGGTGGGACCAGAGCTCCCCCCAAGAGAGGCACCATCCCTCTCTCTTGTGTCTTCCTAAGCTTCCTGGCCAAAATGCTCAGTGGGTAATACAGAAATACCGGGAAAATGAGATGTCACAAAATCACCCAGAAAACACACGGCAGAACTAGAAATTATGCCTAGAGCTGCCAAGCAATACTTTTTTTTTTTTTTAATATAATTATCTTCACCGTAAACGCACTCAGCTCTCCTGCTCCTACTGTAGGCCCACTAACAACAGACGTGTCCTGCAACACCCGTGCAAGACCAGCCTGTAGGCAAATACACTATCTGCTGCTGTGGGCTTGCAGTATGTGTGAAATGGGAGTGCCTCACCAATCCTGCACAGCCTCACCTCTTATGGAAGTCAGATTTACAACAACTCTGGGGATCAGGCCCTGAATCTTCACAAGCTAAGCAAGCGTTTATTTTCTAAATAATTTTTCCAAGAACTTTACTACTCTGCTCTTTTATATATTAAAAGACTTGTCACAGATTTATGTTTGAACTACTTCCCCATCAAATTCTCTTTAAAATAGCAACACTTGGCCAGTTTGTGTTTGCTCCTGCGATTCTGTAATAATGTCACTAGAAGTAAAACTATCTAAGTATGTAAAGTACACATCAAAATACACAAAGATCCTGCAAAAATCCAAGCCCTCTCCAAAAGGTTACAAGTGTAGAAGCCCAAATAATATGCTGCTTTATTGTGAAGTAAAACAAGCAGCCTGCAAAGCCCTGTGGAGAGATGTAGGTAGATGACAGGCAGAGGGCAACTGTGATGCTTCAAATAAAAGCAAACCCCAAGAAAATGGGTTTGAGTAATGGTACCAGAGGGTAAAAAACTCAACACCAATGGCCCTGGTATAAACGCAGTGGCAATAGGTGTTAACAGTGAAACAAGGTTGGAACTCATGGCGAGACACAAAAAAGCAGATCCGCCCTTGCGGATAAAGACAGCTCAATACTTAGAGACACAGGCAGGAACTTCCAAAGTCAACCGGAGTTTTACGTAAGATTTGACCTCCATGTTTCATCCATGCTAAAAACTACTCCAGTGACTGCCCCTTCATTGCAAGTCCAATGCATAATTGGCCCAAATTTGTTTCCAGAACAAGATATTTATCTGCTGTGCTCTGCCTACCTTTGCCCCATTTCCTCCCTGAAACACCTCCCCCCTGCAGGGCCAAAGCTTTTTCAGCTGCCACTCACCCCGTGGAAATGCCCTTGCTGCACCTCGTGACCTCAGCACTCTCACTTTACACCACATCAGGAAATTTGCCTTTCCCTCCCTCTGGTATATCTCAATTTCAATCTGCATCTGTTATTTTTATATAACCTTTTGTATGTCTTATTTAAGCCTGTCAAGCATTTGGGGATGCAGTTTCTATGAAAGCAGTTACTACTGTCATGTAGCAGAGTATCTCTATGCAACACGGGCTCAAGGAAGGTCAATGCCAAAGCACCAGGTAGGACAAAGCTGACAGAATAGGTACAGTGACCAGCGCAATGCAAGGCAGGAACAAAGTTGTTCAACAGACATGGTGCCTAACATGAAAAAAGCCCAACAACTCAGAGAGCAGAAAACCCTTTGAAATTATAGAGGCATTCAATGCTAAAGACTTACAATGGTACAATTACCACTTTTCTACCCAAAACCATGAAGCTGTCAAGCAATTTTTTTTCAGCCCACCAAATGCTTCAAAATATGCTAAGCATCAAGCTCACTAGCATATTGGATTTTGAATAATGAAAAGAATAAACAGGATTTTAATTTGGATTCTGACAGTAAAGTGCTTTCCATGTGATAAATTAACTATTAGGGAAGACAAATTAACACAACCTACCCTTGAGTATGACGGCTTATGATTTTGAGGAAGCTTTTACAGAAGCATGATCAAAATAAGGCAGGATGAAAAATAGGAGATGATGATGGGAGGAGTATTTTGTCAAAAATCCTCCCTGCTCCTTTTCATCGAACTATAGGTATAAATTCTCTTAAAAAGTGCAGCAGATTTTCTCAAGAGCCCCCCATTTTTCCTAAGAATGTCTAAACATTTTAGGAGAGATCCTCAGCTGGTCTAATATGAAAATTAGAGAACTTGATTAATTTTATAGCAATTCTTTAATACTGAAAAGTTAAATTTCACATCTGTGAAGTAAACTCAGAAAAGGAGATATTACCTTATGAATTTTTTAGAAGGGGAAGGTGTTTCAGAAGCGTTTTCTAGATATAAGACTATGCTCATAAAATCAGTAAAGAGTATGTGAATATCTTCAAAGCAGTCTAACATTATGTTGTATTTCCATATCCAATGGAAAATTCCCATTTTTGCCATTTTTTTTAAAGAAAGAAGATTTATTTAAGATTTATTCTTCCTATTTCAGCAGAAACTCCATTTTTCAATCTGCTCTCTCTCTCACTCAGGTAAGCAAATAGAGCTTAAAAAACAGCAGAAAGACATCCTAATTGGCTTGAAATTAAAGCTATTAATTTTTATTTTTATTTCTTCCTGTCACAAACCAGACCTGTTTATATGAGTTTCTAACACTGCTATGGAAACCTGAGAGGTTCTAAAGTCTTTATGTAATATGAGATGAAAACACCATCTCCCACAGCTAACACTGTTTTCCTTGAAATATGTCAACAGTGGACTTTCATCCCTCTGGGAGAAAAGGGTTGCCAAGCACTGGGGCAGGACACGTCGGGTCCAATTCTATCGACTCACAGCAGTTTATTAACCATGTTAATGTTTAATTTAATTACTCACCTTTGCTTAGAAATTCATCCAAAGATTAAAAAAATTACTACTTCTACAGAAACACTGCATTTATATACTTAAACATTGTGCAGACACTGTATTTCAATGTATTTCTGTAATTTCCCAGTAGGTATTTAAAACCGTGGGTCAAAGAGTTCTGTAGTAATTGGCATTTTCTTAATAAAACTAAAAGCCAAAATTGATTTGAGTCCACCAGAAAACACTGTCGTGCCCTTGACATGCAAATTACGTTAATCATAGTATAAGCAAATGTGGCTCTAGATTGTGCTGAAACCTTTTAAATTCCAGCAAACTCTTCACACCAGAAGAACAGGTCTGATGCTTGGGTTGCTGACGCTGACATCGCACTAGCACTGCTCCAGTGATTCCTGCTACACCAGCACAGGGAAGCAGATTAGGTTGTCTGTCCTTTGCCTGCCTTGGAGGGCAGGAAACACTGCCCATAATCTGCAAACACACAATCCCTAACTCTCGCTTGACACTTTACACTTTCAAAGTATCCAATAAACATGAACTAATCATTATTACCATTGATCAAGAGAAGACAGCAGGTCTTTTTCCAACTCTAAATGATCCTCATGCTGCCAAACAACTCATAACCTCCCTTTCCCATTAGGATGCACAACCAGCTCACACCTCTCTCTCCCCTGAGAGATACTTTCTTTTATTCCACTGCCTCCATTCAGTTGGATGAGTTATGATGTGTTTATCATTATTCGAAGAGCTGAAGAGTGCCTGCTGTCATGTGCCCTTAGACATCTCCAAGAATTGAAGTATGTGCCCTCTTTTCTCCAACACAACAATCTGTGACGTACCTTCTCTGTAGAGAGAAGAGGTAAAATGCTGGAGTGGTTTTCTGTAACACATGTCTACAGAGCAAAAATCAAAGCCCAGTCAGTGCCTTCAACCTTTCTCTGAAAGATCTAAAACACTCAGACTATGGCCTTTACCTTGAAACCAATGCAATGCTATAACAGATGAAACTCTTCCTTAAAGCCTAGAAGTACAGGAGAAAATGCATTACCAAGTCTGAAGGTGTCCAAAGTATTTGAACTTGGAATTCTTGCAATCATGCAGAAACACAGCTTTGAAAACTATAATGAAAAAATCAAAGTCAGTCAGAGGTTTCTTCCTGCAAAGACAAAGATACTTACAGGTTTCCTTTTACTGAAAGGTTCCTGCAAAAATGTTTGCAGCCTGAATAGAGTTCAGGCCTCCTGGGAGACAAAGAATTTTTATAACAGGGTCATTTTTCTACCTCTACAAGTGAAAAAAAGCCCTGAAGGTCACAGTTTCTGGAAGCACCTAAACAACAACAAAGTAAAAACTTTCCATCCCTCTCCCTGCAAAACTAGATAATGAGCTCCATAGCATTGTCTTGGTCAACAGTGGATGGGGGTTTACAGCATTTAAAATAGTCCACCACTGTGGCTAAATTTGCTCACCACCTTGGAGACTCATATATTTCCTGTAAGGAAAAAGCTTATTAAATACAATTCAGACTAATATAATTAATTATCTTTTGCAAGACATCAACATAGATGACTTAGGATCAGAAAAACTTTCCTGGGTTGCTGCTGAGTACTACCGTCAACACTGGAGTTTGTTGATTTCATGGGACTGTTTGTGGCACAATCCCTCAGCTCAGGGCAGGTTGTGACTGCAAATCCCCCATTAGCAGATGCCCAGAAAAGGCCAGTGGTAGCCTGTCTGTGGCTAGTGTTGAGACAGTGTGTGTTTTCTGGCCCAAAAAAGTACGTAACAGAGGCAATGCGCATGTACTAAATGGGGTCTCACCTTGACTTTCACACAGGTAATATGCCTCTTCCAATGGTTTAAAAAGTACAAGGGAGAAGACCAGCAGCAAGGTTGATGTCACTGACGACATGTTGACATGTCTCCTCCTCTTAGGAGATGAGGCTAAAAGCAAGAGGTCACTCAGTAACAGTCATCTTTACCTAAAAGATTGCATAAAACTGCACCAGTTTTTTTTTTTAAAAAAAAAGAGCTGATTTTTGAAATGTGTATACACCTCTAACTTCTACTGAAACCGGTCCCAACCCTTGGCACATCCAACAATTGCTTAACAGCGTGAAGCGGTCTTTAAGGGATCTATCATACATTTTTCCACACTTGCTCAGCACGCTGCATAAAAAAGCAGCACAGAAAAGGTTGTTACCAGGAACTCCACCTAGGCTGTGGCAAGGAGACACTGACCTCAGCACAAGGGACGGAGAAAGAGGGAAGAGGAAAAAAAGCACTGCAATGAAAATCTTTCCAGAATTAAAAAGGCCACAAGAACTTTGCCTGAACTAGTAGTTGTTGTTTTTATTGGATTATTTTATGGGGTTTTATGTTGTTTAATCGAAGAAAGAAAATGGATGCCATAAAATATGCAGAGCTAACTGGGGCTGCAGAGTACATTGCTGAGTATCGCTAGTAATGCCATTTCCCCTTCACTGTCAAAAAATAAAAATATTGTTCTTTATATCCCTGTCACATGGAACAGCAGTCCTCTCGTGCTTGCCAATCAATCACGCTGGAGTGCACCTTTACCTTGAGCAGTATGTGCTAGGGCGGTGAATAAGGAAAGCTCAGGAAATAATCTCCCTTTCCACAAGATAGAATTCAATTTCCAGTATAGCTCAGACCAGTACTTTTCTTGAAAAAGTGACACCATATATTACAACAAAAAAGCATTTTTCTGCTGCTAGTGAAAACTTTAGTGGGCATTATGATTATGTGGTTTGTATTCCAGGCACCAATGACCACCAAGCAGGCTAATAATGTGCAAATTCTGATGAGAACCAGCCCTCCAGTTGGGATAGCACATCAAAGACTTTTTTTTCCCCCTGATGGTTTGGTTTTGTTTTTTTTCCATTCTGCTTTCTTTACTATAAGATTTTTTTCTAGGTGCAGACAACAACTTTCCAAGGTTTGCCTAGACAGTAAGCACTTCACAATAAAATTATCCCACTCTGGTGCTCGGGTAGGGTTAGTTACCTAGTGGCCCTTTGGCCACTGCCCCAACAGGCTTTTGTCTTTGACAGCCCCAGTTTGGTTTCTTTGAGTGGTCTTCTCAGAAGCTTTTTGAAGACTCTTTGCAGGTAGAGTGAGCTTTCACCAACACCTCCTTGAACCCCATTTGGATATCAGCAGATTTGGCATGGATTTTGCAAGTCCCAAGTTTTGTCTCTTCTCTGAGCACAGCTGACAAAGGCTGTGCAGCAGAGGCTGGCTGGGTCCGTCATCTACTGCCATGAAGTCCAGAGAAAGCGCCACAAATAGACAGTGCCAAAGCACTGGCTCACTGGATTTGCCTGCAATATTTCTAACCGTGAAGGCGAGGAGACAGTTTTTCCCCCCTAGACATGCTTAAGCTCCAAGCCCCAGCTTTTGCTCTGCAGATCTGAACCAAATACATTCTGCAAGCTGGTGCCTGACAGGCAAACCCTGGCAACCCCAGAGCTTGAGATGGGCAAAGAGGTCAGGAGGATTCAGCCCTCCAAACTCTGCTGCTCACAGTGCTGCTGCAGCTCAGAAAGCTCGTCCAGCCTTGCAAAGCTGTCAGGAAAATTTACCAGCCACCACACAAAAATTGCTTGCCGTTTACCACAGTGATTGATGGTAATGCAAGAAACTAATGGCATTTTACTTGCCTGTCGAAAGAAATTACTCACCCTAGGCCAGCAGGATTGGGGAAAGATTCTTTAATCCTTGCGGCGATTTTTAAATTAAACTCAAGTGTTCGCAGGGCTGAAGACCAGTCAGACAGCAGCCTGCTTCAGGATGGATTCAAACATGATCTAGCACATGGGCAGATAGGTCTGGCACAGCAATAAAACAGAGGGAAAGGCAGCTGCACACTGTGCTTCTGACTTCTTTTTAAAAAGTTTACAGATTTCAGGGGACCAAATCCATTCCCAGATCATTAATCTCTAACAAAGACCTAGGTCCTAGAATTGTGCATGTAACAAAAAGTTGGGGAAATAACAGGACAAAAAGGCCACAATTAAAAATTGGAGTAGGCAAATGATTGAAGTGGTGCAGGAAGGATCTCCCATCTGGTCTATACGTGCAGAAGAGTATGGCAGCATAGGGGGTCAATTAACTTCCTAAATCAGTAGAGTTGAAAAGATCATTCCCTCTGTGGCTTTCCTTTTCCTTCCTAAGACCAGTACTAAACCTTCCTTTATGATTTAGCGTTTTTCTTTTATCACTGCAACTGGCCTGTTTGCCGCAAGGACTGCTCTGTTGTGGTTTTACCTACAGTACTGGCATTCCCCCTGCTATCGATGGCAGAGCCTCCATCATGGTTCAGGCACAACATCCTTTTTAAATGAGCTACCTCAATAGTTTGGGGGCTGACAACATTCATTCATTAGATGGCAGGTCAAGGGTGAAGGACTAAAAAAGATCCTTCACCAGGAGCTGATTCTTACAAGCAGTAGCACAGTGGGCTCCAACACCTAGCACTGCCCCGGAGGAATTTCACCAAGACAAATAGCAAGGGACATCGCACAGCTATTTTGAGGATAGGAATGAGCTATTCTCACAGTTTTGATTTTGGTTAGCCTCTGTTTTCTTTACCAGCCTTTATGATTCAAGCTCCTATACATCCTCACAAACCAGATGAAAAACCATCGCTGCAAAAGGTCATGAACAAAAAACAGGCAGAAGAAACAATTCAAGTTTTACGAAGGTACACATGCCTAGATGCTAGCTGCTAAAAAGTCGCTTCAACTTTCAGCATTTCAGAGCACACACACTGTTTGCAATAACAAACACTCTAAAAACAGGCTTTCCCACTGGGGGAGTTGGGGGGCACTGGATCAACTACCTGTAAAAATGGACAGAATCCTTTACAATGTATTAACTGGTTTTCAGTGAAAAACACTCACAGTGAGATACTGTGTCCCATCGAGCATTAAGCACTTCCCATTTCTGTTCTGCTTTTTCAATTCTAACTAGTCCCTAACCCTGTTAGTCATGAATTTGCGATTAACGAGCCTTGTTTAGAGGATGTGAATACTGAAATTGTTCTGATATACAGACTCTAACCACACAAAGATGATCTAATTCAGCAAGGGAATCTGCTGTGCTTAGGGGGGATTCCGAACCTTCAATAAAGGAAATCAGCTGTTAAGTCATTTTAACAAGGGGCAGCATGCTGTGCTCTCGGCTCCGAGGTGCCACGCAATGGTCTCACAGCTTGGCATCTGGGGACAAAATCATCTCCGTGCATTAAGGATGCTTAACATCTGCTTGTAAATCTGGCACCGGTCAAAAAATGGCTGTGACTGAAATGAGGATGGTGCAAGTGTGATTTTCCACGAGAATTCTTAACTGTAAGAAACATGCACACATACACACCCGCGCGCACATTCTTTTGATCTAATACAGCAAAGGACCAATAACCCAGGGCTAAACTAATTATGACTAGTTATGCTTGAGCAGGAAAACAGCAGCCACTCCTCTCCTGCTTCAGGGAACAAGTAAAACAAGTGCCTTCGTGGCTTTTCTTGCCTGCACCTGGAAGGAAAGAACTGTCCCTTGCAAATCTTCTTCTTCCAGGGTATCCAGAGGAGCAGATTACCTCCTCTGCTGGGGACATAGGCACAGGCAGGACAGCTCTCCACCCCAGGCTTGACAGAAAAAGCTTTGTAATTAGCCTCATCAGCCCAGATTTCTTGTTGACTCTAATTGAAAATGTATTTCCCAGGCCATGAAAAATCTGACAAAACAGTGAAAAACAAAAAGATAGTATTTTTCATTAAATAAGATGACTCATCACATGCCTATACTCAGAAATAATGGGGGGGGGGACGGGACGGGGGGACACACTTCATTATATTTGAAAAGTTTTATAAAATGCACCTTGATGGAATAAACATTCCTTGTTCTGCTACAGCAGTCACTTTCAGCCACATTTCAGGAGGCTAATCCTGAAGACCAGGAGATTAATTCCTGGAGACAAGCCCTTTTTCCCTTCTAGTTCCTCCCCAGCTCTTCAGAGAAAATGACCTGGTCTGATCTTAACACATCTTTAAGAAGACAGATTAATTATGCTCCTCCCTATTTCATCTTGATGGCATATCTGAGCAGCTTCTACAGCTGCAAAACCTTATTTCCAGGATCCTTTTGATTGTACTGCTGAGATATTCAAAGACTCATTAAATCTAAGGGGAAGTCCCATTCACTGAGACTTAGTACAGAAAGGAGGTGGGGGAAGGAGGCTTAAAGTTATCTTCTACTTAAGTTAAAGAGAGAGTTGGGGAAGGTTTATTCATAAATCCAACTCTCCACCCTTGAAGAATCACCTATCCTTGTGGCGCCTTGCACACAGGAGATGCTACTGGGATTAAAGGGCTGAGAAACACAGCCTGCTCCAATGACTGGGTGACTCTGCTTGTTCCTACAGAAGAAGCAATGGATAAAGACGGGACAGCAAAGAAACCTACCTTATATTTTTGTAGACATAATTTTGCACCTAGAAATTGCAATTGTTTTCCAATTGCAACATTATCGTCAAGTTAGAGCTCAGCTTTAAGTTCAGTCTCCTGCAAGAGACTCCTTCAGTCTCCTGAGATTGACTCCTTCAGTCTCCATGTTTGTTGATGGCTGCATGATTATGGTTGTAATTATTTCCTCCTGCAATTACCGTCACTATATCTGACCTTATCCTAGAATCAAATACCAAGGCAATAAAGTGACAATATCTCCTGCGCAAGTAACTGCTGATACAAAACGTTATTCTCAATTACTAACGTCAATAGCTTGTGGATATTAAAAGTGAAGCCAGTATATTACCGGGGCTGACATTGCTTTCTAATCTAATAGCAAGGCTATAAATTATCTGATTTGCTGATGAACAGTTCAAATTACAAAGGCACCATTCAAAAAAAAATCACTAAATATATGGATGACTTCCTTTGATTTTAAGTGGCACTGAGAAAGTGCTCCGCTCTTTTCTGGTGGTGTTGCCTTCCTGACTTGAATCTTCACAGTCAAGCTATCATCCTCAATTAACTTCAGGCACAACTATTTTCAAGTATAACACCCTGCCTGCTAGCATAGAAGTAGGCTTCAAAAAGTGGGCCTTCAAGCTACAGTCTAGAGCTCATCTATCAGAAACACCAATATTATCCCTCTTTCTTACTTTTTAGAATTGTGAAACCTCAGCAGTACCATTACAATCAAGGTTGTACTTACTCCTGGGAGCATTTTATCTTGTTTTCACATGGGGAAACCCTTTCTTTACAGAACATTCCTGCAGTTAAAATCTTTCCACAGTTTTATGTGAAATTAAGTAGCTAATGTCATAGATGTGGTGCTGCAAAAACTAAATCATGATATTAAAGGAAGTCAAGGTTCAATTTCCCTGCATGCAGCAGGTGAGATAGATGTATTGGGAAAGGCTAAATCTGGAGAATGTAATAAACAGTCACAGGTGAATATAAAATATAAATGCAAAATGTTCTTCTTCATATTTATTACATCTTTTACATCTAAATCAGGCAGATTTCATTCCACAGATTGAGACTGATCTGAAGTAATTTAGTGGGAGGCTGGTAGCTGAAACACATAATCGCATTTCTAGAACAATGTAATTACATTGAATTTAATGCGATTTCCTGCCACTTGTTTAAAAGTGCAACCTCCTCCACATTCTCGATTTATGCTGAACATGACATCTGATGTAAGACTATTTTTATGTAGCCAGGTAAAGCATTGCGTAAGGGGAGAAAGTATGCTACGACTCTTTGAATTCCCCAAGACCATCATACAAAGATGTCAGTTATGAAGTACCAATAAGTTCAAATCTTAAATTTCTAGAAAGATGCTGTCTTACCAGATGATGACTGATTTTAGATTTCATTTTCATTAAATATGTCACAAGGAACAATTTTGCTTACCTTAAGAACTGGTGCACAAGTCACCTCTGCTCTACGAGACAAAGAAATTTGAAGGGAAATTTAGTCTTAGCAGGAGAGTTTTCAGGTTTTTGTATGTTGCACATGCTTTTGAGAGTGCTATATTAAAGATTTTTTATGAAGAACAGGCTAATAAGCGGACATGGCAGGTCATAGCCATTAAGAATAGTTAGAAAATACTGGGGAAAAAAGTAATTGCAATCTGAATGCAGACCAAGAATTTGAATCTTAACACAAGGATAAAGGGCTGGAATTTTATCAAAGTTAGGAATAAAACAGCACAGACATTAAGATTCATTTAACTCCTACAAATCAGTTAAAATCTGATCTAGAGAGAGAAAGTGTGCAAGCCAATGCATCATGAGAGCCCGTGCTGCCAGCCAAAGCGTACCACATAAACAGAAAAATTACTTTTAAAAAAAATACCGCTAAGCTTATAGCTGGTCAGATGAAATCCTGTAAGCCCACCTAGTATGAAACAATTCAATTAATCTCTTTGCAGAGTAATTTCAAATAGCAACCAAAGTTGTAAAAATTGAGGCATATTTACAATTGATTTGCAAACAGAAAGAAAAATTATTAAATTGATCAAAAATGCTATTTACTGCTGGCAGTTCATTTAGCCTTCTGCAGAATGTTTCAACATTTATGTTCCTTCATTGGAATAAATAAGTACTGAAATATAATGGATAATGAAGCAGATGCTAAAAGACAACAAAAACGCACAGGGTTGGGGTTTTTTTAGCAGACCAATATAAGCTTGAATGAAATAAGTTTAAAAGCAGATTTCAAAGCTGGGGACTTTTATGAAAAGTAAACGAACAATAGATTTAAAACAGTATAATTACCAATGAATCAAACCACTATGGAAATGGTCTCAGGGAACTCCAAATGCATTATACACTGCAGAGGGGGGTGAACGAGGGAGAAAAGAGCCCCTAAAAGGAGCCAATGCTCCAACCCTCGTGCAGATAAGCCACCCTGCATTTATGCAGCAAAGTCAGCTGCATTTAGGTTATAAAGCCAAATCCTGAGATTCTTCCTTCCATGGAAGTTTTCTTTGGCATGAACAAAACTGTGAAAAATCTCAGGATGCGCAGGCTTGCAACAAGCCAAGGAGGAGACCTCAGCACCTTACAGCTGCTTTCCGACACCGTCGATGTCGAGCACCACTGAGCAAAGCGATCTGTTGCAAAAGGCTCACACAGCCACGTGACGCTACTCCGAAGTGGCAGCGACGAATGCAAACGTGTTACAAAAAACAAAGAACGGAAAAGCTTTGTCTGGGAAACGACGGCATGTATTATTGACGGCTCAGCAGCCAGAAGACCTCAGTGCATGGAGAGGATAATGGGTTTGTCATCTCCCTGCCAGGAAAGGACTGGAAGATGGTTGAAGAGAGGCAGCGTTTCAGCTCCATGCCCAGCCTGCGACCCCAGCGCACAGTCCCGCAGCGCACTGCAGGGAAAGCAGCATGAGCTCAGCCGCAACATCCACCTGCCACAGCCGACCCCAATACTCTCAACCTCACTGCACATCCAACACACTACATCTCAGTTCTTTCTTTCTGTTTTTTTCTTTTCTTGTTTACTGAAAAGCCTACTTTCTTCAAGGTGACTTGAGACAAGAGGCAGTTTGCTTAAACAGTAAGAGGCTTGCTTAAATCGTAAAAGATTTGCTGGATGCCAGAAGGCCCCCTGTTCATCCCTGATCACCTTCTATAGCTCAGGAAGAGAATTCTGCAGAGAGCGTATGGAGATATGACAGAGGAGTCAGGACCTTTATTAGGTTGAATCATTCGGTTGCAAACCAGGACCAACCAGACAAAACCACTGTGATTCAAACTTGGACAAAAATTGAATGGTTAGAAATGAGAAACAATCTGGCTATGGCTGGATTACCACTACATTACCTGGGAGGTCCACTCAACTATTCAGGACTTCCATTATGCAGCAGAAGGACTGTGAAAATCTCTGCTCACCTCATCACCACTACAACAGTTATATATTCAGATGTCTTTCTGAAATAAGTGCAAATTTGCTTTGATTGACTGACATTTCATCACTTAATACATTCACAGCATGTCAAGGGAAAACTTGACTGAATTCACAATGCTGTACTGATTGAGTTCCTAATAGGAACAGTTGTCAGAAGGACTTGTACGGATAACTTTCAAAATCACATTTGCTAGTTGGCAGAGGACTTTCTGCACCAAAGAGCCTCTCCATCTACTTTGCAGGACTTTCTGGGACACAGAGATGGACAGCCCCTCTCTTGCCATTTGCCATCAGCCCATGCCATGGCTGCAAAATACTTTTTCTCCAAAGTCCTGCATTTGAGACGTGCAGTTGTGGAGTCAGAAAAAGCTTTGCTGGAGACTTATAAACAAGCTGTGGAAGAGAGAAGCTGGAGACCAAGTGAGGGGCAAAGCTCCGCTTCACCCCTTCCACCCACCAAGAAGTCCCCCAGGTACAAACTACCCAGCTCAAGGGTGGACAGAAGACACAGGAGGTAGCATAGCTGAAGGTCAGGATCTACCGTAGCTGAAAATGTGGAAAGATGACAAGGAAAACTGGCACAAGAAGAAATTTAAGTTTGAGCCCTTGGCCAGCGCCTCAGCCTCGGGGCTTGCTTCCTGCCATGCAATGGGCAGCTTACTGCTGTTCTCAATCTCTGCCTACAAATGGCAAAAAGTCTGCAGTTTTCCTCTGCTCCTGATCCTCCTCTGAAATTTTCACATTCATTTAGAAGAGTCTTCAAGATACAGCTTTCAAATGAACCTAAGCATTTCCAAATTCCTTTCCTTCTCTGCAGAGACCTGTAAAGCCCTGAAATGACCTACCTTCAACATTCATGACATGTGTAAACAGGATCCCTGTCTGCCTTCACCCTGTTTTAACTAGACAAAGAGGGGGAAAAAAGCAGCGTTCTTCCATACTTAAAATCAACCAGTTTCAAATAAATATTTAAGTTATGCTGATTGTTAGATAAGCAGGTTCTGCAAAGCAATTGCAAACATTACAATTGTTTTGCCATACAGCTGACAGCAGCTGGAAGCTCCGAGATGCCCATTTCAATCAGAAATTTTCCATTTCAAATGGATTTGGCAGTTTGTTCATGGTAAGCAGTCCTTCTCAACACGTGAGCTTTCAGAAGACTGCAAGGAGTAAGGCACAGGTGGCTTTTCTTAAAGCCTGGGCCAAAGCACAGCTTTCTGTAAACACTCCTTTTTATAAGTAAATAAATAAATAAGAAAAGGTGCTGTGCCATACCTTCTGCACTGCTATTAGGCAGCCGAGAGGCTCCTGCTACACCAGACAAAGCCTTCAGTCAGTCCCACAGAATATTCACATGACAAATGAAAAGAGCAGTGGGAGGACTTGGCTTAAAAGTGCATTCATTGTACTTTCCTTTTCTTTAGAAGTAATAATATGCAACAGCTACTTGTGGTGTTGAACGGACAATACTATTAACTCTTTTTTCGCTCCAGCACTTCAACCATTTATAGTTACATTCTTCCACCTAATCACTACCTAAACGTTGTTCAAATCCATCATGCACTATGGGCCAAATCTTGAGGTCCCCACTGAAACCCTCCCTTAAATAAGTTCTCAGGGGGATTTTTGCATGATTAAGCATCATAGATTCTTTTCTTAACTGATATCTGAATAAAGAACACAAGAATTGACCCCAAGCATTACCATAATGCTTTCATGTTTTCCACAATGCCACTCAAAAGCCTGAAAATATGGCATACAAGCCCTGTGGGGAATTAATGCAAAGTGTCTGCATTTGTACCAGGAACCAACCACTGAAAGAAATAAAAAGGGTATTTTAAATAAACCTGGAGGATGCATTAGCAGAAGCACTTCTGAGCAACTTGCCATTTAAAGCATGCACGGGACAAATTCATCTCAAGAGTCACTTCAAAGTGAATGGTCCGTAATCAAAATTAATCACAATTAATTTGGCCCCAGGTTTCTGCCACTGAGAGGCAGGCTCCTGCAGTCAGAGCTGCAGGCAGCGGATGGCAGGAATCACATCCACAGCGTCCACCTCTGCTGATACTGCCAATTCTTCTGCTATGCTAGTGCCATCATAAAATGCTGCAACAGGATTCAGGCCAAATTTGCTTATCAGCTCTGAACCATGAGGCCAGCCAGCAATATGTGCTCAATGGCGCTGTTTTTGAGGATGTCATCTTTCTATTTATATTACCTAATTCTTCTTTTCCAACTCCCTGTGGCAAACCAACAGTTGAAATCATACAGTATAAACTAATAGGGTTATGTAAGTGTCCACTTGCTGTACATATGCTGTCCCCCCCTAAGGCAAGCGATCACCACGACTCTATAGCAAGCGAGGTACACCTTCCATTTTTGATGTCTAAGCACATCAGAGTTTTGGAGGTGCTTCGAAGAGTCTCTCTATCCTTGTTGGAGGAGGACATGTGGGTAGCTGAGTGAGAAGCAGGCAGCAGAGAACTGCCATGGTGGCACAATCAGACAAGAACGACAGGTACCTCATCTCCCGCCCCTAGTATCCCTCATGAAAGACAACTACACTAAAACAAGACAGAGGATGCCAGTTCCGCATGTGGCAACTTTCAAGGTACTGCTGAACAGACACAACACTCAAGCTTTTTGCCCAGGCTTAATTCCTCACTCTGCCTGCACAAAAGCAAAAAAAAATTCCTTGATATGGAAAGAGCAGCCTCCCTGTGTCTTGATGCTTTTCATACTCCACCAACAAGACTTGAGTTTTCAAGCTAATTCTGCTCTCTGTCCTCTTCTGGTTTTCCCAGCATCACTCTCCAACTCCATTTTTGCAACACAAAGACAAAACAAATTACATAAACAACTAAGGTGTTTCAAAGTAAACTGGGTGTATAGACATGAATATTTCCTTTGTTTCAAATATCTGCCTTGCATTCTTACACTTAAAGAACATTAACCCTCGTAATCTATGAATTCCTGCACCTTTCACCCCCAGGTATGTAAAAATGGCATAGGCCCTATAACATGATGGACTTTCGGCCCCAAATCTCTTGCTCTCTGGAAGCATCCAGGGTTTAAAACCTCAGAAAACATGTCTAGGAAATCTAAACCCATATGACATGAATGTTAAAGTATGCATTTTACTTATGCATATTCACTTTTTTTTATTTGATATGTTCTACTATCAAACTGCTCTCAAATTCAGAAAGACCCATTTCTAGATACAGTATGAACTTTTCTCTGTAACAGTACACATACACAATCCAGTAGATGTGGAAGCTTTGCTCATTTACACATACACCTACTGTACATACATAGCTTCTTATTTTACCTACTTTGTAAGATTGCTGCTGTTCCCTCCTTGGCAGTTTGGAGGGCACAGATGCTCTGACCTCTTGAGTAGACTCACACTGACAGCAGTGACACTTCCCAAACTAGCTACTCCCTTCGGTTTTCTGGCCAAATCCATTAATCCAGCCTGATCCAGCAAGTCCGCGTGTGCATGTACTACAAAATCTCCTTACAGAGCACTGCTTCCCACCAAAATGAACCTTTGCCAAGCTCCCCCATGGCACACCAGCCACGGAAAGCAGACAGGACAAGCTAATGGGGCCCTGCACGAGTTCATTTGACACACATATGCTATGTACACCCTCAGGCGCAGGTCCCTGCTTCACCATGTGGCTGAAGGGACAGCTTCCTGGCTTCCCGTAGTCCCCATGCTGCATGCACAAGTCAAATTGATTTCACGTGCCTTTGTGCTGCAGTGTTGCACTTCTGTCCGTTCTTCTCCCCAGCAGACTCAGCAGCCTTCTGAGAGAATTTCTTTTCTCTGTTTGCTTCCTCCCAGCAGTCACATCAGAGACACATGTATTACCTGGTGTGGAAACTGCTGCTTTTATCGTCCAGGTGAAGAAATGAAGTAGTTAGTGTGCATGCATTTCTGAATGGTCTTCAGTGAGAAAATTCAATGTTCCTATTGCAGGGAATAAAATAATTACCTGCTTTTCAAACTTCTGTTTTTCAAGCAGATAAAAAGCTGCTGTTACAAGTGATAGAGAATTTTCTAGACCTAAACAGACCTCCCAGTTCTCAGCTACACTTTGCAGCGGTTTTGAACACTGTTTGTGTCACCATTTCCCTCGCTGATCTGCCACAGATGACAACATCTTCAGTGCAGTCTGTAGCCAGCTCCAGTCCCCTCAGCAAACAGAAGCCTCTGATTTGGGGTGTAATACTGTACTTCCCTTCCTCCTCTCAAAGCAAGAAAAGCCAGTTCGTCTGACTCAGATATTTCTCAAGCAGTAGAATACCAGCTTCAACGCAGCTACATCCTATTAATGCTGATATATGTGAGACCTTTTAAAAGGCCAGGGAAAGACAGATTTCACTTCGTTGAGACAAATTTAGACACCAGAAACAATAAAGATGAGGCAATCCAATATACCACCATTTATCTTTCTTCTTTATTTGAATAGAGTTTGCCTATATATAGCACTATGGTTTTACCCACATGCCAAAATCTGCAAATTCAGCTCCTCTAGGAGTTCAGTCACATGAGGACACAACTGATTCACACTGTCCCTTCTTCCATATCGAATTCTGAAAAAGGAATCTTTGCAGGATATAGTATTACCACTCCAAAAACACTCCAAGTTTTTCAGTCTAAGTTCATGTCACATATACCCAAGATACATGAAATTCAGCAACAGCCAACTGGAAATGTTGGATTCTTTTCTGCAAAGCACTTACTGCCTCTTGCCAGCAGGCAGCCTTTACTGAACTCAATGAAAATGATACGAGTCTGTGTCAGGCTCCAACATCGCAGAAGAAGAATGAGCCATCACAGCAAATGAGGAATATGTCATCTTCTCCATCTTTTTTGGATGGTGAAACAGAAGCACAAGGAAAGCAAGCAAATCACTCAAGGCCACAGCAAGAATAGCACCAAAATCCCCAACCACAGGACATGCTACATACTTGTAGTAACAAAAATATATCTGTCATTGCACGTCACACAAGCTCATTCAAACTAAAAATTTATCACTTGCTTCGGACTCCAGCCAGGTGACAGCAAATATATCATGGAGCTGTCAACAATCTGCTAATCTTAGCTGTGAAGTGTAGAAATACAAGAAGCTTAAAAATACACTGGTCCTTCAAAAACCATAAATTTTGCTGGCTTTTTCTCACATACCACTGAGTAATAGGTCTACTCCAGCTATTTCACTCCCACCTCCTGCAGTTGAACAGTTTCATTTTGCATGTCTATGTAGAGAATGACAATCAGACATATGAGGTAGCGGAAATCACCCATGGGTATACAGATAAAGAAACAAAGACCCTCTCTGGCTCCTTGACTAAGAAGAGTTACTGGTGGCAGAATTAACTTCAAAGTCCATACAGAAATTCCAGGACACACACAACTGGATTTTCAGAGCCTTCACAGACACAGTTGGTATAATATCTCTGTTCATCTGGAAATCTGGTCTGTTGGGCTCTTTTAAACAAGAGAAGAAAGCAAAAAGAAGACCTTTTCTCCTCCATCTGAAACCAAACAACGTGTCTAGGCTTGCACCTTTCCAGAGAGTGTGCAAAAGGATGGCATAGTCCCATGAGTGAATATTCAAACAGTGACTTCAGTTTCTCCTAGCACATATATTAGGACAAAAATTTAAACCAGGGTGAGAAGAGGACCTTTGATTATAAACACAACAGACGTTTCAAAGGATATTTCCTCAGAAATAAAGGCTTGTTCATGGTATTTCACATTGGGCCCATTTTTGGGAGAAAATAAATAAAAAGCAAACCTCTTTGTTGTTCAAGTTATGATGCTTTGTGGTCAGCAAGCTCACTACAGACTGCATTAGCCTGCTTAGCCTAAACACTACTACCCCTACAGCTGTGTAACGTGGCCTGGCTATAGAAGGCAGCTTAACTCACCATTCTTTGTGCAAATTCAGTTCTTTAAATTAATTACGCCAAATGGCTTGGTGTACCTGCCGTTCTTTATTTCCTACTCCAGCCACAAACTTCAATTTTCTCTCCATAGCACTTAAACAGCGCATAATTACAACTAATTATCGATCACCGAGGGATTACTAGTTGACAAATCCAATTTTCACACTGTTATCAAGCATGACTGACCGTGGACCCGAGAGGATAAAAGGTACCTGCACTGTCTTAGAAACCTGTGGGTCTATAAGCTGGGTGGGACCACTGTTGTCAGAGTCACCATTATTAAACCGATCAGACTGCAGTAGCATCTGAAGGCCAATATGTTTAGGGACCTATTATGTAAGATGCTATAAATCTACACAAAGTGACAGTCCTCACCTCAAAGAGTTTTGCAAGCCTAAAAAAAAGCTAAGCCTTTTACATCTGCAAATTTATTCAATTTGGCTGCATTTGTACCACTTCTGCATTCCATTTCTGCAAATATTCTCCCAAGCAAGCTAGCTGGCAGCAACGTTCAGAGAAACAGCTCATTTCAGGGAAAAACACCACTCAATTTTCCTCAAAGAAAATTTTAAATTTGCATGCTTTGGTGCACCTGCTGATCTCAACAAATTGGATCAATGAAGGACAGGAGAGCGCTGTGCAACCCCAGTGCCCTGGGAAAGCGGCTCACACCCAGCCCATTAATGTTATTTGTTAGCTGCGGCAGTCCAGTTACCTAGAAATCAGGAGTTTGCTGTTGCAGGGTCTGTGTGCAGTACAAATCGAGGCACTGCGCAAAGAGGGTATTTAAGAAAAAAAGAATTTAAAGAAAACCTTAGAGAAAAATACATGGAGCTGCTCAAACATCGCTGAATGGAGCAAAAAGCAACGTTTTCATAATAAGTCACATCATGAATTTTTTTCCCAGCTGTATTTCAATGGAGTTATTCACATAATTCAAGTAGACACAAATCCCTGTGTGAAAATATCTGTGCTCTTGTAGCCCAGTGGCAGCCTTTCCAGCACAACTTGCAACAAAAGACTAAAACAGTCCACTCCTGTGGTACACACAAATTGGTTTATTATTAGAGCTCATCCAGCACCATTATATTCTGACAGAAAATGTGGTTTTAACCAAATTGAAATTTCCGTGAAGAACATTTTTCTTGCAACTGTTTAACTTTTCTTTTGGGAAAAAAACCACATTTTTGTTTCACAACTGTTTAACATTAAGATACATTTCCCTTTCCGTTCTGTTCCAAAGGAAGCACGGCAATTTAAAAAATGCTACACTAAATCTCCCTGGCTCCTAAAATAAAAAACCTGAGAATGAGCCTCACATAAAGAAAGATTGCAAGTGCCTTACTAAGGACTTTATTCATTAAAAAAGACTCAACTCTATTCTGCTCCTTGTCTATGAAAGTGAAATATGATTTTATTAAATGAAGCCCTTAATATGTTTGCTAAGACTCTGTCAGGCTGAACATTAACTACACTTCCATTGTTTTTCAAGTCCAAAAAGAAAGTTGCTCTGCAAAGAGACAAGCTCACTTGTAGCTTCTTAACCTAAAGACCAGTGGAGAAGTTTACTTTATTAAGTGTATTCGCAATGTCCAGCACACACAAGGGGCACAGTGAACTCATAAAAAGAAAATACACAGCTTTCAGAAATCATTTAAGGAAGGGGAAAAAAAAAAACAACACACACCACGAAAAATCCACATTAACATGCAATTCCATTTCAGGTAGCGAGATTCCCGCTGATAGGACTGTATACATGAGCCCACAGCCAAGGCCTCCTGCCTGGGTGCACCCCAGCATGTGCTGAGGGCACCCCAGCAGAAAACTGCTCCTCCTCAGTAAGAAATAATACCTGGGGGAGTCTTCCAGGCTGCCATGTCTCCAACACTCTGCAGCGGGCTTGCGCCACTGGGTGAACAAGTTGCTAAATCTTCCCCCATAGAGGCGTTTTTGAGCTGATGGCATTGAGCCCATTCAGGGGGATCATAGCCGGTGAAGCCGCTTCCCACACCAGCCGGGGCACCTGCGCCAGCACCAAGCCAAATCCTTGCCCAGGAGGACTTCCCCTCCCCACCCGTGGAAGGCTTTTTCCTGGGTTTTCTGCTTCAGACACAAGTCCACTCTGCCCTCTCCTGGCCTGCACACAAATCCGAGCCTGTGCGGTCGCCTAGAATCTTCCCTGTGTGGAGGCCGGGGGACGGAGGGGATACAGGTGGGCTGGGGAAAGCCAGGGCCCTTAAGGGACAGGCAGAGGGGCAGAGCGCCAAGGAAGGTGGACTGGGCATCACCGTTTGGGGGCAGCACAGGATGGCACCTCCCTGCCCACCAGACTCACTATCCTTGTGTTGGGTACTCTTTTGGCCATCCCAAATACATTTGCCCTAGTAAGAGAGCTAAAGGAAAAGGTCGGAACATTCCCCTGGCCCCACAGTCCTCATTCAAAAATAACAGTTTGGGGGCAGGAGGAATATTGCCTTCCCTCCTTTTGGAAAGCATCTCGTATTTGAGGTGTATCACTGGAACGTGAGCAATAAAAATAGTAATTTCTAAAATGAAAGCAATGACAGACGTTTCTTGTAAAAACACTGTGAGACGTTACAGCTAAAATAACATTACATAAATAGGCTAAGCATTAGAACTATTATCATCAACAGCAGCACAAGGGACACAGCAGTTTAGCAAAGGGAGTGAAAAATAGCAAATATGATTTAAGAGGCAGAGAGAATCTGTGCTGGCAAGTTGTAATTACTGAAGCTGAAACCCAGCCAGGATCCTGGTTGACTAACTCTGGGCTTGTGAAATGCAATCCAGAGTCTTTAAATGACCAAATAACTGGGACCTAGCTTTCACGTCGCCAACAAGACACCACTGTTGACACGGCCACATCAGGACAGCCATCCGGCACTAACACAGTGAAAAATCAGCCACAAACACCAGCCTCCCCGGTCCTCATGATTTCAGACATCTGCAACCAAATACTGACCTGAACCAGATCTTGCTTTGCATGGCCATTTTCCTTCCCAAGGGGGCATGGCTGCAGGTTTCTTTCAACCATTCTTCAACTTCAGAACCTTGTAAGCACCTACTGTCTAGTCAAAGGACATCATTCATCCATTTTATGGTTCCCAGAATGCAAAGATATCTACCCAATTTCCTAAGAAACATTAATATTAAAGGATGACTTTCTCAGCCCAAATCATGCAAGCTGAACAAAGTTCTCCTGACGTTTTATGACAAGGTGATTAATAATACCAAGAAGAAGAACGAAATGATACCAGATTATAAACTATTGTAAATCTTTCAGTCACCCCAGGAATAATGAATGTAGATTTCTTAGGAGAGCAGTACAGATTTAAACAGATTCTTGTCAATCAAGAGGCTATTTATATAATAGCAGAAACAGAAAATGAACTCAATCTTAAAATGAAGGTGTAATGAGGGTGTAGCACATTCAAGGCAATAGTTATAGGCACTTTTAACATTTCTTTAAAAAAAAAAAAAAAATCAAAAACCGATCCTAAGCTAGGATTTCCAAGATCGTTGAAGAAAACGTTCCATCTTAACCATCATTTCTGATCACTGACCTTCCCCTCTCCAAGCAAAAGCCACAGCGACAAGTTCAGTGTTAGTCATCCGAACACAGTTGGCCTTAGAAAGCCTGAGCTGACATGACCTACTTTTTTTTTCAAATGCTTAAATAAAAAAGTTGAAGAGTATGGTCAAAACTGTACTGGCCTAAGCATCCACTAGACTGAAATGCCCCAAACTTCCTGGCAGGGCTTATCAAGTCAAGCAAAAAGCAAATGCAAACTTTTCACAAGTTGTTCTAGAAATCCTGCTAAGTCTTCAACCCCCACCCCAAGACAAGAGTTATGGCCTTGTTCTGCTTTTGGCTACACAGGGAAACTCTGTGCTCTCTGACCCCTTGAGGCAGGCTGTCCTAGACATTACCTCAATGCAATAATTAATAAATAATAATACTGAATTTGAGCTCCTGCAACTCGTACAGGCTAAGTGTTCCAAAGAAAAATGAATAATGCATGCAAAAGAGATTCATTTGGGGGAAAAAAAACCTAACTTCAGTTTGAAATAAAGCCCTGGTTGCCTTGGCAAAGAGGATTTAATTGCTGTAATCACTACATCTCACATAAGGTTGCTGTTTGAGGGAGTCCACAGTACTGCTATTCATTCTCTATGTGCTCCATAGCAAATAAAAGGACTACTGGTCCCAAGAGCACCAGTGAAATACTTCTGAAAAGGTTTAAATTATTTTTAAAGGGTTATTAAGCTTTGGTAAATGAGTCAAAAGTCATCTTAGCTGAAGAGCATAGGTACTTATGCCACATTACAGAGATAACAGCAGGAAATGCCATAATTAAGACTGTACTACTAGTGGTACTGTGTGTCATTAAAAACAGTATCCAAAATATGACCGTTCCCTATCCATCTGTCCCCTATCCACCCACCCAGGGTTAATACTGCCCCTACAAATTTCCCAGTAATTATCAGAAATATGAAGCCAGAACACCAGTGCACACACACACGTGCCTTGCACACAACCAAATTCAAATAGTTTTACTGGCACAAATCCTAAGCAACTCTACAGAAGTCAATTAAACCACCCCTCTTTTCTGTGTAAAAGAGAGAAGACTCTGGCCAGGCAAATTAAATTAGATACGGGTGAGAGCCAAACTCCCAGATCCAAAACAACCCAAAACTCACAATGCATTTGGATCCTGGTCCAGATTCTCATAGCCTGCTACCGCTTCTCCCTCACCCTCTGCCACCTCCCAGCATGAGACAAACTTTTCAGACTGTCCCCAAGCATCACTTGATGCATTTTATCACCATCTTCCATTGGGGATCTGTATCAAAGTGCTCATACATGTGCTTCCTGTGGCCAACTGGCACATTTCTTGCCCAGACCCTCATTAACTTGAGCAGATGCTTAGAAAGTCCATGAACAACAAGGCACCATCTATCCCACACTACTGCTTCTCTTCCTTTCCCACTTGGTGTCTTCTAGGACCAGCATAATTAGAGATGAGGATTCAGTGAAAATGCATTTGAGGACTCCTCCATTAATCTCACAAAAGCTTAGGCCACACAATGAGAAAAAAGCAATCAAGAAAGTTCACTTGGCAGGAAAATTTTAAAAAGGATGTAGTGGGGAGCGGAAGGTATGTTTTGGTCCCAGTGAGCAACTTAAATGAAAGCACGGCAGGAGCAGAGGGAGACCTGCTGGATACATGCCTGATGGCTCAGAGTGATAAGGGTGACAAATTTGCGCCACAAACATGGGGCTGCTTGAAGAGCTGCCGCTGGATGCTCCCTTGCAAAATAATGCCAGGCCCACCATGTGGGTCTTTCTGCAACTCTGCCAGCACGAGGCATCACCTTCCTTGTGCTGCCCGGCTCCCCACTGCCCACACAGCGTTGGAGGGCTTAGAGCCGAACAGTGCAAGCAGTGAAATAGCTTTAACTGTAAGCACCATTTGCTGTGCCTCAGGATGGCAGACTCGTTTGTCACTGTTTTCTTCTCCTGTAGCTCTTTTGATTCACCTGGGATCCAATAACTTTGTTAATATGATTTCTTTCATACCCTGGCCGAGTACAGCATCCAAGGCACATGTGGCAGCTATTTGAAAAGCATTAAATACCTCACACAAAGCACAGGTCCTTGCTCTACTTTGTCCAAAACCAGATTTTCTTACAAGTACTTTATTGACATAAATTGCATGGGGGGCAGAAGGAGCACTCAAAACAAGAAGTGATGTTGGCAATTTTCTTGCAATGTTCTGTCTCCTGCTTTTTCTGAAAGCCCTCCCCTCACAAAGCTCTCAGCTAACCATCACATTGGCCTTCTTGTATCAGATCATGCAAAAACTTACAGGTAAACACAAGGACAAAAGCAACTCTCTGTTGCATCAGTGGGAATATGAAGAAATTGAGATCAGTGCGCTCACTCAGAGCAATACTATCAGCTTCATGGGATAGTAATCTGTTTTTTACCAGGATAAAATGACACCAATAAATGGCCCAAAACATTTACCTCAGGAAGAAAGTAAATTTCAAAGCAGACACATTTTTATACTTTTCTTTTAATACTATTCATTACACACTAGAAGTAACTGCATCAATGACCAAATCACTGTTGTGTCTGACTTGTTTAAACAAGACCGTGATTTACTGCGCTGCCAGCTAATGAAGAGCCGTACAAGAAGCTGATCAATGCCATCATTGTCTGGCAGCACAAAGCAGGGACCACTCAGCATATTGTCCAAAACAAAGACACATACACACATCCCCCTAGCTCCCCACCAGGGACTCGCTCGCTAGGTCAGAGAGTTTGCAAAAAGCCACAGCATGTCCCCAAACTTGAAATGATCACTCAAAGACAGGAACCTTTTCTGACCTGTGTACCCAACCTGAGTATGAGGGGCGGGGGGGGGTGGGGTGTAAGAAAATTTTTATCTTGCAGCTGTCTTCCTTGAATGACTCTTTGTGATACTGTGTATTTAAGCAGTTTTGTCACCTGAAGGCAGCTTTGTGTTCATTAAAAGAGGTAACTGAACTCAAAGCCAGGTGCTCACAGACAAAACTCTTAATTCTGTCTTCGGTGGCTTTCCCTTCCCATTTCATATCTGCACCAATGTTAATTCAAAGCTGGGGTAAATCATCTGTCCCTTTCTGCAAGGCAGTAACTACAGAAAGGATAGTCCCCAGCAAAAGAAAGATATGGAGAAGAGCAGTGGCAATGCCCTGCACAGACTGGACAGCCTGAACCTTCGGCAGCCCCTTGAACGCAGCTCCTCATCCAAGAGGACTGCTACCCAGCACACCTTCACATTGCATAGAGAGAGTCTGAGCAGATGCAACAAACCAAGGGCGTCCTTTTAGTGGTGGTCTCCTCCAAAATCCACTTGCCTCCTTCCCAGGCACGCTCTGCATCTCAAGCATTTTAACCACAGCTCGTACCCTGCTCTCAGTGCAACCGTGTCACATCTCCTGACAGTGCTCTGCAGATCTGCACCTGGCCCTGAAGCAAGCACTGAGATGTGCAGGAGCTGCCTGGAGTTAATTAGCAGGAGCTGTCATGTTGAAGCTTTCAGAGACGAGGATCAGCCTAGGAACAAGCTTGTAGAACCCAAACCATTTAAAAATGTAAAATCTCTTTCCATTACCATCAACAAGGCTGAGTTTGTGTCAGGTCACATGGTGTATTGGCACCTTCCAAATCCACGGGAAACACTTTTCACATGATCTCCGTTTGCAGAGGATAGCAGTGTCTGCTAACACACTAGCAGACAAGAGGTTGTCAGGTCTCCTATTATAAACCTTATTTGTCATACACATGTAAAACAACCTGATGTGTCAAAAAAGATGCACTGCCACCAGTTACACACAGCACTGCTTACTCACTTGTAGTTCAGTACTGCAGAGACAAGTTGCCTGCTTGCACACCAACTGACTTACAATCAACCTAACTCTTTTTCCACTTTATTGTTCCGAATATGAAATACAGCAAATTCATTTACATAACAATGCCACATCCCTTAGCGCTCACAGATGCAGATGGGCAGATGAACGAGATAACTGTGCTTCTGGCAGGACTTGCATAAAAGAAAAAGTAGGGTTTTGAGGCAACCAAACACCTTTTCCAATGTAAAGTGGGTCCTTGTTTCATTCTACCCGTATGCAGTGCTCCCCCATGACACGTGATATATTCCGAAACTGTCAAAATTTAAAATAACTAGCAGCCAGACTATTCACCTTCTCAGTGAAAAACACTGGTGAAACACACATGCAGGCTAAACAGCTTTAATTAATCTAATTCTGCATTTTGGTCAGCCACTCCCTTTCAAATCTTACGAACACTTCCCCACTCCCATGGGAGACGGGAGCATCCCTAAGTCAGGGCTGCAGAGGGTGAGGGAAGGGGGCAGACAGTGGGGACACTTGCCACCACAGCCTCCCATCACTGTCTTATCCTCCTTTACCTGAACACCTTAATAATGCCACAGTAATGAGCAGCTGTATTTCTAGACAAAGCAGCACATTCAGGACCCCTTTGCAGGGTGACAGAAGTCGCGGTCAGAAAACGTCTCAATAAAAAAGAGCGTTTTATCACCACGACACTGCAATCCCATCTGGAGGTGCTTCAAAGCCAATATCCAACAACTAACAAGAGCTTCTCGCTGTCGCGCGGGGCTGCTGCTCTGCCTGTTTTACTCCTACGAAGAGTGATTGTGGACGGCTGATTATTGTAGCAGATAGTTGACCTTTATCTAAAATTCCATTAAAAAGCTTTATTGACTGTAGTCTTGCGGGGTCTTTCAGGATTCACTGGGTCATTTATTCACTGTCAGATATCCATCGGTTTTTAAGCTTTTAGGACTGCTGGAGCTCTGGGAAAGAGCGCTTTTTTGGTCTTTTTTGTCATTTTTACCTGTTTTTAAAACTGCATGGGAGGGGTGGTTTCTTTCCTTCTCCCTCACCACTGTGACTGGGGCAGAGAAGGTTATCTTAAAGCACATGAAAAGGAGAGAAAACCTGGCAGTGTGGCATGACTACTTCCAGGGCAGGTTGGCTCACGCACGTAGGTGCAGCACAGCCATGCACGGCCTGCAGGTACCCAGGAAGGATGCCTTTTTCACTTCAGTCAACACAGATTTGGGGTTAACTACTTCATAAAACATCCTTGTGAAATACGTAACTCCATACATCATGCCAGCCTTTCAGCAGCTGAAGCCACTTTTTCTGGGTCACGTGACTGTCTCAAATAGAAATAAGAAAAATAAAAGACTGATTCAACCCTTTCTGAAAGAGAATTTATAGAAGTGGTTTATTCATGCTAAAAAAAAATTCTGGTGACAGCTCCCCCAGGCTTTGCAGGAGGGTCCTGAAAGGATGTTACTCCTTTTCCCATTCAGGGACGAAAAGAAAAGAGAACAGTGGCAGCAAGACAATGTATGCATCAAATGAAGCAGGATATCTGGAAAAAAGTAGCGTGAATTTGTCTTTGAGCAGTATGTTATAATGCACATATACATGGGGACTGAGTTAATGTTGCGCAGACATCTCTGGCATTTCCAGACATTGCAATGCTTGATATTTTTTATTAATATTACTTATTACTATTTCATATTTTACATTTAGTTCAATGTACATTCAGAGCAAAGAAAGAAATAACAAATTTAAAGAGTCATTCTGGGTTTATTAATATCTTTGGGTAAAAAACAAATATTCCCAAGTTGCCAGTAATGCTTTAATTTCGTAATTTTTTTCTAAATCTGAACTAGCATTTCTGATTAATTTCAGGTGTGTACTTTTCCCTTTCTCAACACTTTCACTTCTGCTGAATTTTCATCCTAAAATGATACTCCCGTTAATCATTTCTTTCTCTCACCAGTAATAAACCTGCCCTGCTTCCCCATTCATACCAGCTTGGTTACAAGTGATGAAGGCCCCATGAAGCTGCCTCCTCACTAGCAGCCAGGCTACATTCCCTACAGTCTGTATTCTCTCATTTTCTATGCATTTCCAGATCTAAAACTTTGTTTTCTTTCCCTCGTTTGCTCTTGGCAGCTATTGGCAGGAAACATCTTAATGATCTTTTTCTGGCCTTCTAGACGACTGCTCAGACTTCTACAGATCTTTCATTATTAACACAGAAGCCTTGTAAGTCAGTTTTAATGGCCTGTGCAATTTTTATTCCTTAGCAGGAGACATAACCTCCTCCATCTGGATATATGTTTATTAATATAAATCCTTAATATCATTTTTCCTAGTGAGAATAATCAGTAAAAGCCAACCGGCATGTATTATACCTCATACTGGTTCATCCAAAAATCAAAAAGTAATCTTTGCCCTGCAATATGCGGAGCATGGCAGGGAGAGATGCGGATAATCCTTTTCCCTGAGGTTGCCTAGGCACCGAACGACAGAGAGGTTTCTTTCCACGGTCCCGCCATTCCCCTCCAGACAGAGGACCGCATCCCAACCACAGACGCTTTCATTTCTCTAGCATGGGATTCATTACCTGGTTTCAGCCCCTTACTATTATTCCTGGAATATCTCCAATCTCCATTTCTATTCTGATCGGGCATAAAAGAAGGATGGGTCATTCGTGTTAGGGACGTGTAATGAATGCCGACAAACTCACTTTTTATCTGTGATTCAACAAATTGCTATTAGTGCTCAGCCTTCATTACTAGCACATCCTCGCTGACGGTTTAAATGGGGAGACTTGGAAAACAGGACAAAACTCTGCCATTTATTTATAAAGAGACTGTCCTGGTTTCTTTCCTATAACCAAGGGGCGATTGTCCATTTATTCCATGAAACGTTTTCCTGCTGTACTAAATTACTCCCATTTTTCTTTCAAATACACCCTTTGAGTCTCAAGATGGAGTTAAATAATAACATACACCACAAAAGAAATGCAAGCCATTCCCAGTGCTATTGGATAAGATTTCCATCCTTCCAGTTAAGCAAGAACTGTTTTCTCCCATCTCTTTTACAACTCCTCCATGTATATCAGGAGGCTTCTGTTTAGTAAATAGCACAAAAGTTGGTGTTACCCCATCTTTAGTCATTATTTCCATCCTTCCTCCTTCACTATGTTTCATCTAAGTTTGTCAGTAAAAAAGGTAACAGAGATACTCCCATGCATCAGAAGACAAAAAGTGCCTGAAAATTTGTGACACTGATGCATATATTAGTGCTACTAGAATCTCAAAGCTGTGCTTCCTTTTCCTTTTTTAAAAAACTAAGTAGCCCATAAAAAAGTTTAATCATGGCAACACAGCCCATTTCAATATCTTTATGGTTAAACTATGTTTAGTGGCAACCCACCTAACATAATGGGGAAAATTTATGTTCACAGACGGTAAATTTTACAGTACAGACCAGACCAGCAAGGCCACAAATTAATCTCCAGTATCATAAGAATTTCATTGCGCGCATGCATAGTTCATCTGTCAACAAAGCGAGCAATATGACAGGCACAGCAAAAGCATTAAATGCATACTTAGCCTCCAAATTCCTCCCCTTGACATACCTGGGTCCTTCAATTACACCAAGCCACACTGCCTAGATCGCAGTATGAAAAGAAACAAATTCCCCAGACCACAGCACAACTAGAGCTCCAACTCAACATTAAGTTCCAATTATTGAATAAAAACAAACAACCAAGACTTAGCTTAAGCAGAGCAAAACCAGTTTGGACTGATGAAAGGGACTGGAAGCTGGAGCTTCACATATAACCTGCAGCATTGCCCTGTAAGTGACATTGTGGGAAGGACAGGGGTTTAACAAGTGAGTGTCTTTCAATGCAGCACGTTTCTGAATCAAGAAACTGTTTCCAATTGCTTTTCAGTTTCCAAGCTTGGTTAAGAATCCCAAATTTTACCAAAATGAGGAAGAATCTACTCTCATAGGGGAATTGAAGTCAGTTTTGCTAGAACAAAATCCAATATAAAATAAAATACTACACAACACAGCATGAAATAGTAGAGGCGCATAAAATTGAGTATATCTGTTCTTTTGCATACTGTCAGAGCTCGAGGTCGGCATCAAACACTGCGTTGGGAATGACTTGATTTTGATCTATTGTCTCATATAAGCCAGACTGCAATTCACCGCGCTACACTTGTAACAGATATGATTAAAAACAATCAGTTATATTAGGCAAAAATATATTTCCCAAGGCAAATATTCACTTAAATGTATTTTTCTCTGGCTATAACACACAGAAATTCTATGTATATAAAAATCTTCCAGGTTTTTACGGACATTAGCATTGGGCTTAAAAACAGGGAAAGGCTGTGAGGGAAACTGCATAAATTAGATGCAGGTGCTATAGTGATTGTATTTCCCTCAGCATAATTCCCTACCTACTGTGTAAACTTCAGTTGAATAATCTCTCCATGGGCCCCACATATGTCATATGAAATAATCATAGCAACGGTTGCTGATGCTCTCTCCATCCTGGAGAATGGGTAAACCATCAACAGTATTGCATTTTGCCTCTTACTCTCAGCATTCAACTGAAGGTTAAATAAAAATACTTGCAATGAAAAGCACAATGCAAGCAAAGCCAAATAAAAGATGAGACAGACTGGACTGCATAGAGCTGGTAGTGAATTTTCCAAGGAAATATTACTGGGCACATAAAACATGCTGATTTATTGTAACAGAAACATCTCCTGGAGATGAACCGATTCCACACACTTTTCAAAGAAGGAAATCCCCATGGAAACCTGACTGCCTTCCCAGCAGCTCGGAGGCACTGAGATGCACACTCCCTGTGTCAGGAGAGCGCCAGAAAGCAAGTCCCACCCGAAGACTGGAGACATGCAAGTCATAGGGGCTGGTGGGAGAAGACGAGGGTCTCTGCGGTAGGCAGGCTCTTGTGTCTCATCCTGGGACTCACCAGTTTGGAGGCTCTCGACTCCCTTGGTTTTTGCTTCCTTGAAACCCCAGGTTAGCTACTGTGCTCAGCACTTCTAGAAACTATTTTGCTTTTGAAAGACAGCATTTCAAAACTATTTCTGAAACAAGTTTTTGGTGCTTTCCCAGCCAGCAGAAACATCAAAACTCCACTCTCACACCATTTGTTACAAGGTAAATGTTATTTTAGAAATTCCAACAGAAAGAAAACATCCTCATCTTAGGTTGTCTGTAATACCTAGGGAATTTTATCTGTGGTGTGGCAAACAAAAAAAAAAAACAAAAACAAAACACCCCCACACACACACACACAAAAAAAAAAAAAAAGAAAGAATTAAGAGCTGATGTTAAATCCTTGCAGACCTTTAGCCCTTCCTGGTACAAACCTTTTAAAGTCTGGTGCAACTCTATGATATTTCTCACACATTTCCCCCCCACCCCGAGTAGATGGAAGTGCTTGGGATATTGTGGACCATTTCTTTCCCTCTGCCTGTGCACTAAGTTATGAACCACTTGACCTGATTCATGCAGCAATCTAAGTTTATTAATATGCATGTGCTATTTCAAAAACTTTGAATGCTTTGAAAGTGCTGCATAAGGTTAGCTGTTTTCTCAACATCTGTCCCCAAAGTGCACTTCTGTCATGTTCTGCTCCCACTGTTCTCAGATCAAAAAGTTAGAAGTAAGGCATGAATCTGTTTTGAGGTTTGCTAGCACGGGCTGCAACTCCTTTCCCGAGCGTCTCGCTTTCTCACAGCATATGACACTTTCCAATTACCTTTTGGCCCTTTTATTCCCCCAGTCTGGCTCACATTTCTCTCTGAATCTGGTCTCTATGCAGCTCTGAACCCACAGTCTGACAGCTAAGGACGTAACAAGTATGCAGCACTAACCCTCGGGGTGGTTAGAAATGCCTGAATTCTCCTATTACAGGCAGATTCACAAGCAAAGGTCACCAGAAAGTCTCAAAACTTAAAACAAAAATGAGCCACCCAACAAGCAGCAAAAAGCTTGAAGAAGCAGGATAGGCTGTCTTACAGAAAAACCAAAGGTGGCTTGCAAAGTTTGGATCCAAATCCTGGCTCTGCCAAAGACTTCCTACACAAGCTGAGGCACATCTCATTTTCTCACCTCTCAGCTCCTGACTCTGTACAATGCAACGAAATAGTTCCTCACCACATATGACCTGTGCAAGATGTACCCCATGTACTTCGGCAAGATGATAAGAAAGTTGATAAAAAGAGAGGACACTTCATCAAAGAAATGGAAAACCCTCCTGCAAACCGTCTAGCAAAATGGATTGCAGCAGTTACCCTGGCTGACATGCAGAGGCATAACTTAAGAGGCAGAATTATGACTAGAAGCAAACAGAATTAAAACAAAAAATAATCATACAAACATTTATAGCTCATACTTCAAAATCAATTCCCATGTTCCAAAAAGTGTCATCCACACAGATAATTCAAGACTATTTATAGTTTTCCCCAGTTGGAGAGGAAATGCTTATGTTCTCTCAGGAAAACACTGAATGTAACCAAAGAAATTACACCTGACATCAATTTGTCCCTATTTGCAGAGTGTTTAGCATACAGCACTTTAAAAATTCTCTTACCTTAATACAAACTGGTCTGCTAGAGAGTCATCAGCCAGGGAAACATGAAAGGTCACAACATCCCCTTCTCTGACCGGGTTGAGTGGTAAGCGAATAACGACATTTTCATCTAGCCTCAGTGAAGACTGTTTTAATTTGTCTTGATTTGGGTAAACAATGATGCTACCAATCCTCTCCATAGCTGACAAAGCTTTGTGTTCATTATCTTGACCTGCATGGATATTGTTTTCCCATTTTGCATCCTCTGGAGAACATTCCCCATCTGCTGTATAAATCTTATAGAAGAGCTCCACAGTAATCCCTTCCAGGGAGGCTGTTTCCTCTGAAACCAGGGGTGGAGGGGAGCTGAACCAGCTAGGAGATAATTCCAGCTCTGCAACACATAATCCTAGATGACCTGTTAACCTACAGCTGGCCACAACTTCTCTAGACTCCAGGAAAGCAAACATCTTCACACAAGGCAATCTCTCTGCAGAATTATAGTCATCCCAGTCCTTCCCCGCAATATAGAACAAGGTTTGTATTTTAGGTTTGTTGGAATAGATGGAGCTGTTGATTATGTGAGATTTTAATTTCCAATTAAAAGTGAATTTATTTGTGAAACCAAAAGATGCAGAAGTCAGCATGAGGTCCAAGGGAACAGCCTGTTCAACAGAAAAGGGTCCATATGTGGCATTTAGGACAGGTGGCAGTTTGGCTTTGTATATAAAGAATGAATCCACCCTAGACTGCAAACTGGAGTTCCTCATGATATCCTGGTTGGCTTCTTTGAGGAAGAAGAAAATATCAGCATTGCAGATGCGATAGCTCGTGGGGAGATACGTTGGCAGGTTTGAAAATCTCTGTATGCTGTCCATGATGCCTCCTCGGCTCTCCACCACTGCAGGCCAAAAATAAAAGGAAACAGAAAGACAACTCTAATGTTTGCTTAGCATGCCCCTCAGTTTTTCTCAAAAGCAATGTATTACCAGAGATCAATACTGTTAGCCACAATTACAAAACAATCTGACACAGGTACCATGAAATAACACTGTTGGCTCAAAGCTCATACACTGAAAACATTCCATTGCACCAGCTGTACAGCTCCTTTTCCACCTCCCCCAATCTAATATTTACTTGAAAGCCATTAATCAAGTATTGGATAAAACAAGAAGGAAATTGATTGGCCAGATCCCAATCTAAGTTACAAAACTTTTTACTAGTTAGTTTTTGTTGGTTTATTGCTAGATCAAACTTATGACTTTTTCTCATCCATGTCTCAATAAAAGAAACTGGCATATTGAAGATTAGTAGGTGGTAAAACAGAACATTTTCTTTGGTCTAACATCGCTAACGCATAATGCAATGGGGGGCTGCAAATCTGCATCACTCCCAATCCACTTTTGCCAGGTCAGCAGTTTGGAAGTTAGCAGCAAACTGATAAAAGCTTTGTGTTCTTGAAATCAACTTTTCACACAAAAAATACGGGGTTTGAGAGAGGTCTCAGTGGGATGGATTTACAGGCCACAGTGAACCTGAGAGAAGGTGAGAAATCCTTTACATGCAGAAGGTTCGCAGATGCTTAGAAGGATTTTTTGGTTTAATTCCAGAGGAGAATGAAACCTGTTTGGAAACCACAAAAGGTTCTCTACAATATAATGGTCAATCCTCCAGCCAGCACCAAGCAATTTTTCCAGGCAAGAAGATTCCAGAGGGAGGGAGGAATCAAACAGACATCTTTGGTTTGGGCCGGTCTCTAATTAATAGTGAGACATATTCAATCTGGGCTGTGATTCTACCAGAAAGAAAAGGTGGCTCTTTCAAACTAACAATTCATACACTCCCGACAAAAAGCCGGTGAATGCAAGCTCCTGGGACTGCCACAGAAGAAATAAACAGAAACCAAATGAATTGAAATGAAGCAGTTCCATAATGCACAGAGATAACAAAGGAACAATGACAGATCCTAAGGTCAAAGCTCTTGTCTCTTGCTGAAGCTTAGCAGCAATTTTACTGTTTGTCAGGACTGGGGAGAGCAGATATACAACGCGACAACCGCACAAACAATTACACCTGTTAGAAGCCAGATGACTCAGATACTTGCAGCCACAATTTAGCACAGATAAAAGCTCTAATATTTAAGCTTTTTTTTTCAGGTTGTGTATTTTTAAAGCCTACACTTACCAAAGACAGATTCTAGGGCAAATCACATCCATTTGACTTTGCTCTGCTGTTGTTCTCAGTTGAAATTCTGCTCATTTATTTTCGATGGCTTGGTATTATCTACACTTGTTTAAATATTTCTCGTTTCATCACAATACTTCTGCCTTTACTTTGCTGTATATTTAATTGTGTCAAGGTTTTTCTGCAGCCATTGGAATATTCTTTGTGCAAATGAGTAAATATGCAAAAAATATACAAAAGCATAAAAAATTCTCAGCAGTAAACAGTATCAACAGTCTCCTCTCTCATTACTCCACACAGGGATCAGATCAGGGTTTTCCTCTCAGCTCCATAAGCAAATGCAATTGCAGAGCAGCTGCCAGGGAATCACCTCGCTTGGGTGTCCTCTCATTTCTTATGCCCATGCCTAAACATTTCAGCCCATCTCTCATATAGCACACCAGTGCAGCCAACACCTTCCCCCTGCTGCACACAGCCACGGACCTGAGCTCCCAGCTGAAATGCAGAAACCCAGACGATGAGAAACTTTCTCCTCCCTTTCCCAGGTGAGCACTGACCTGGGTCAGCTTGCGATGGTATCATATCATAGTTCACATAGGGCAAAACCAATTTTCTAGTGGAGAAAATTGACTTTATCCCTTCCACATCTCTTTTCATTCACATGTGAACGATGGGCAGTTGGCGCACTCCCTGCAGCATGCAGAAACCAGAGACCCCAATTGTCTATGGGAAGCCATAGGGTGTGAGTAGTAATCATCAATTCTGGAAGACAACAGGCAAGAGGCTAACCAAGCTACAAGCAGTGCAAGAGGCAGGAGGTACTGGTGAGGCAGACACCATGGAAAGCAGCAGGTGCTGTGTAGCAGAGATGGACATCATTGCCTGTTGGCACCAGGCACAGGAAGCTGCACAAGGCAAGGAACCCACAGCAACCTACAACAGGGATGGAGGCAAAGAGCGAAGGCTGGTGACCACTGTTTAGCAGGGGTCAGGCAATGCCCCACTACTGTTTGCTGTGCTGCTCTGTGGGAGCCCCAGTGCTTTTATCCCACCACTGAGTAACAAAGTGCTTGGGAAGCACACTGTGGGTCAAACCTCATCCTGCTCATGAGAGGAGGAGAAGGGAGAAAGGAAATCAATGCCAATTCTAGAACCAAAGTCACCAAGGGATGTTTCAGCAGCTCCATTACTGCTCTGCTATTTATAGAGCACCTTGACACCGCATGGCTTGCTGTGCCATTGTGCAATTGCACAACTCAGTTACTGAAAGTGAGCTTTGCTCCTGTGAAAGCCGAGGCGGCAAGGGGAAGAAGGGTGTTGTTTCTTCACTGACAAGTCAAACGCAGACATGCACCTTCCTGGATTAATTGTAGATAAATCGAACTACATTTGAAGGCAATACTTTTGAGAAGTTACATTTATCATAAAAATTGTGCAGCTATACAGATAAGCAAAGGACATATAGCAGCAAGAGTACCCTCTGATTTCTGGGAGAAGAGCTGAAGTTTGCCTTCTCCCAAGACACACCAGATTGCAGAGGAGATTTAAACACTGGCATAGCTCCTGAGCCTAAAGAGGAACCGAAAACGAGGGAAGGCTTAAATGCATTTGTGTTTACATTATAGGACCTTCCCCCGCCCCGGTCCATCCTTTATGCAGATATTTCACCTCTGAAGCAGTGATTTGCATGAAGTTTAAGAGGTATGTTTTTCCCTTTCCTCCATTTCATTACAGTGGCAACATTCAGTGCCTCTTCTCAGAACTGGTACAAGGACTAGGATATCAGCCTGCTGTAACTCAAACAAAAGGAGACACAAATTTTGTCTGAAAGTTTATATGGGAAGCCATAAACACCAGTAGGCAGGGCTGGGCTTTGTCCTTAGAACCAGTCTGCAAGAAAATATGATATCTGAATTTAGCAGCATTTTATGATGCTGTAGGAATATCTAAAAAGAAGTACTTCATATGATGGCAGGCCAACACCCCGCCTTTTTAATTCGGCACGTCAGCACCACAGCATCAATCTCTTTACAGTAACAATCAGAAACAGGACACATTTCCAGCTTTCTAGTGTGTGACAAAGCGACTAATAAATCACCTGCTCCTTTAATAAGCACTGCAAAAGATCAAAAGATGGCAGAAGATTAGATCAGAACGTGGGTTAGTCCTAATTATGTAACAAAAGAGAGCAAGAGTTAAAGAAAAATAAATGGAGGCCAAATGAGCATCCTTAGAGCCCAGTGCTATCTCAAAGGTTGAACACAGTGTGTTTCTCAGACTACTGGGGCATTGAGGTGTTGAGGGGAGACATACGGAAATAACACATTGTTGGACATGACTTGAGATATTTAGCTTGTATTTCTAAAATAACTTTTACCTTGTAACAGTTTTTCAGCAGGTGCTTTGTCCCTTTTAGAACATTTACTGGGACTAGCCAAATACCAAGACCCCTAGAGCAACAGGTCAACTTGTAAAATCTCATCATCCCCATTTCGTGACAAAAGCCTTCTCTCCACAGCTGGGCAACAGCCTCATAGCCCAGTTCATCCTGCAAACTCTGAGAGTGCAGATGGAAAGGAACGCCCTTCTGATGTTTCTGAAGAGCAGAGAGGGAGAAAGAGAAAGCCACCATGGACATAACCAACCGTGCAAAGCTTTGCATCAGGGAGATGCCCCTTCATGGTCCTTACTCTCACCAGCTCAGACTTCAAACAAAGCTTCCTGTCATCTTGATAATTTTTTATTTAACCATAAAACTATCCATTGCTTTTGTTTTCAATCTTGCTTGACCCTGGACTGATGCCACAAAAAGTAGCACAGGACTAAGGCATGTACAAAGTCACAGTCGTAGGTCGCACTGTGCAATAAAAATCTGCCATTCATGTAACTCAAGACTTCATCCAAGCTACATTTCTTAGAGTTAATACATTTTAACAAGAAGGAAAACAAGTATCCTACTAGAAGGTAGTGGTGGCAGTGACAGGTCAGCATTAAAAACCAATGCATCTATGTTAAGCTGTAGTAAGAGCAGAGTCTTTAAAATTTGTCATTTTGTAACTAAAAAGGAAAAAAACTCCTGTTGGAGCATAAATCCAAATTTCACATCTAAATCTTCCCTCTACTGTAGCTAGCTACTTAACAGGACCCAAATCTTCCATAAGCCTCCAGTAATTCTGAGGTTGGAGGTGAGAGGAACAAGCGTTTAAAATTGCAACTTTTTCAATATCCTTTCTCTCTGAAAACAAACAAGAAAGCCAATCCTGCACCTGTGGAAAAACAGTGAAAATGTTAAAATCCACCTTTCCTGCAGCATCATCAGAATTGTAGCATGAGATCATACAGACACTCCTCTTTGCAAAAGAGGAATAATTTCAAGTAATGTGGTGCCAGTAAGTACTATGATGTTATCCATGACTCATACAGAGGCAATCAATGGCTTGTCTGTATAGGCGAAAAATCACCACCCCTTCCCACCAGCCCTCACTAAAGACTGTAAAGACCAAACTACACATGTACATTATTCCACTATAAAAATGGCTCTATTCATAATAATTATTTTGCTCTGGAAATGCAGGCATTATCCTTGAATAAAAACACACTGTATCCCAGAACAGGGTGTCTACACAAGGAAAGCTATTCTTGAACTGGTAACTTACAGGACAATAATTAATTCTGGATTCGCTGTGTGTCACTTTCTCTCATACGTGCAAGGGGTAAGACCTTATGCTGTTTAGGGACCCCAGCCGTGAGAGGTTGTGCAAGGTGATTTAGCCTGGCTACAGCTGGGGAAACTCTGACTTAATCCTGGCAGCAGGAAAATGAGGAGGATGATTGCAGTGTGAAAATCTACCATGAATTTAGACCTCATTTGAGCAGTATGAGTAGGATAAGTTTGGGTTGTGTGAGGATTTAAGGAGCCTAAATGAACACCCACCTTGTGCTCTCCCTGACTCATTCAAAATTTAATAAAATAACCATGAAAGGAGTATGCCACTGTTTACTTCCCACATTCAGAGTCCATCCTGTGACTCATCTCCTCAGTTTTCCATTAGGGAGGAAAAGGAAGAGAAAAGCCCTCCATAGTTACACTGAGGAACAAGTTCCATCACCTACCATTCAAAAAAAAAGCTTTACTCCTTTGGTACTTCAGGTAGTTATACAGTGAACCACACTGGCACAGAAAAACACTCAAAACAATAACAAATAGTCTTTTCAACTGTAACAGAATAGTTTGAAGATATGACACTGCAAGAAAGAACTAAGAAGAGTTCCCAATACTTTTTTTTTAACATCAAATTAAAGTCAGCCCAGAAGCTGTCAACATATAAAAAATTGTAGTATGAGAAAAGATGATAGGATCCCTTTAAGCTTTTCTCATTCTCTCATCTTCTTATCCTAGTTTGATGTAAGGATAGAACCTGATACAGGACTCGCAACCAGTTTACAGTCCTTACATTCAATCTTGGTTACACATTTGTGGAGACAGAGATTCGCGTTGCAAAACATTGCTAGTCAGGAAGCTTGTTTTGAAAGACAAGAAAAAGGATGCAATTTTAAAAAAAGAAGTCTATTTAATCCAAACATCTAAAACCAAAGAGAGGTTAATTAACTCTTTAGGCTTGGGACAATGTCTCACGTACTTATCTTCAAATGTCTCTGTCAAACTTCTGTTACCCAGGCTTCACTGCAGCTACACATTCTGGCCACCCTCCGCAGGAGTCAGATACCTATCTAAAATGAGATAGGCTAAGCCCAGCATGCACTCCAGTCTCCCCTTTCAGTAAATCACAGAAAAGGGTATCTCTAGAATTCATTCATCCTCTCCTAGACACTTATATCTTAGGGGTGATAAATCACCCTTGGGAGGAGCCTATTTCTATCCGTTAACTCTATTGCTAAAGGTGGCCAGTGCAGGCCTACATGCTGGAGGTTTAGATGTCTATGGGCAAAGGAGTTCTGAGCCATGCGATGGCTCACCCTTCGCTAAAGCTTCTCTTCCCACACCATCTGCCTATGTTTGTCCATCACTCTGCTTCCAAAAAGCAGAGATGCTGAAAGCAACATCTCAGGCCTCATAATTCTTTTGTCTACTAAAATACATTTTTCAGTGCAAAATTAAGCCATGCATATGAATGAAACCCCTGATCAGGTCACAAGGTCAGTTATAAACTGTATTATTGTGTTCCAAAGCAAGTCAAGTGCTTTGCCTGCTTACCATTGCCAAAAAATTAAGTTGGATGTGCAAGTTTCTCAGCTGATGCTTACTACAGTTTTTAGCTTGCATGCATTTTGCAGTCACGCATACTGAAAGACATACATACAGCAAGGCCACCTACAGATAGTAATAAAATTGTGCTGTCTGAAAGGCTGCCTATAAATCTTATTAAAGTAATCCCTTCCCTGAACCCAGATTATTACATTCACCTTTATGGTAGAATAAAAATTAATTTTCTCAGCTACAATAAGTGTATGATAAGGCAGCATCACTTGGGACTAAATAAAGATTATAATTAACTCCAACTGAAAAAATCTAAATTTAGCTTGGACTAGGAATTTGTTTTCATACATTTTCTTCTACAACTGGGTGAATAGCTACAGCAGGATTAGCATCCCATGCCAGTTCCAGCAACTGCTGGCACAGGAAGGAGTGAGGCAGAGTATAATCCAATACCCAAAAGGTCTGAAGATTAATTCAGGACTCTCTATCAGCAAAAGTTTGGAAACTGGAGAAAAACAATAAGGCTCAAAACTGCCATTAGTCCAGCAAGGTAATCATGTGAAGTGTTGGACCCCTGAGAGAATACTGCTCACTGCACTCCCTAAATCAGCATTATGCGAAGACAGGACCTCTGCCATGGGCTGCTGAGAGCATGTTTAGAGGAAGCATCCTCTGTGCTTGCCTGATCTTACTTTTTCCTATCAAATATCTGCTTGGCAGATTGATCTGTGCTCTGACCTAGTACGGCCATTCTTAATCTGCTCTCCCTCATCTGCGATACCTCAGAGGTGATCCCCAAAGCAAATGAAAAACAAGACGACACAACATTACGCAATGCAAGTAGACAAACAAAATGGGGTAATGTAAATGCATCAAACAAATATGCAGGGTTCACCCTGGTTTTTTTTTTACTTAGTTGAAAATAAAAACCCTTATAGCGGCACTATACCCAACAGATTAAAGATTTTTTTTTTTTTCTTCAAGGAAACAAGGCTCTAAAAAGGTTGAGGAACTGCCTTCATGAGCCACTACCTCATTATTTGCCATTCTCTGGGAAGATGATTGTTAACAACTTTATTACTGGGAAGGAGGAGCTCAGTCTTGTTTATCAAATAGACCACATATTTATCCTAGCCAGGGAATAGCATGCAGCCCAAGCAATAAAGCTACTGTGCTTCCTCTTCCTTTTTCCACGCTAGCCATACAGACATTGGATTTGTCTGCGTAAGAAGGTTTTATCGGGTATAAAGCTACAGCTGAACCATTATCATTACAGCAGAATGGTTCTCCAAGCAGATATGTTTATTTTAAAAGAACTGGAGTTCTTTCAGACACTGTCTGATAAAAAAAAAAAAAAATTGGGATGAAGTAAGAGTATGTATAGATGAAATATGAGTATGTATGTAATGCACTACACCATTATAACAACTTAAATTCACCTTTCATGAGGGTTTAACATTCCTAGACAGGACACTCTTTTGCTGCCCCAGCACCATCATTTCTTTTTGAGAACTATGAGACCTGAGCAATTCCTGCCCAAATTCGAAATTGCCCAAAATTACGCTGTCCGATCCCGAGGAGTGCAAATGCCTCCTAAATCATTAACACTGGCTGTTACAGTTAAATTTGTCTAGCTTCTAAGCCAAAGATCCAGCATCTCTATAGGTTATAAAGTGGATATTTTATTCCACCAGGGAGAAGAGATCCCGTTTCCTCCAAATGCTACCATCATGTCAAGGCCTGGAAGAACCTAAGATACAGGACATAAAACCTGTAACATCTGTAACTGTAGGAAGGCTATTTCAGGTAAGTTTTAGAGGCTTTTATTGCTCCCTCTGAACCCCGTAAAGCAGGAAACATGGTAACTAAGGCACCTGATTTTACAGGCTGGAGTAATAGAAAAAATAGTCACAATAAAAAAAAATTTAAAACTCTCTAAACATCCCTAAAATAGCTTTTGTTGAAACATACTGGGATGATTTCACCATCTGAGTGACGTGCTCATCCCCATACCCCATAAAAATCTTTATGTCATCACGTATTCTATTTATTCATCTCCGCCTCGCTCTCACACACATGCTTCTGGACAAAGTCTTGATTGTTAAAAACATTTATTCAAACGTGTCTGATAAAAAAAGCTAGACGTTAGATAAAATATATTCCAGTAGTACTACCTATATGTTTGTGCCCAAGTACTATGTGGTCCCATCCACAGACTGTGCAAAGCACAGGATAACATTGTTCCTAAGCCCGGTGTTCACAGCTTCCCAGGGCCAGCGACTTCTTGCCCAAATCTCTTGGGTGTAAAATATTCTTTCCATTAAGGAGAAGGAGATCATTCCAATGGGTGAAAGACACAGAACAAATACTGAGGGTGAACTTATAGAGAAAAAGTGTGAGCATGAAGAGAGCGGGAAACGCTGAACACTCCCTCTCCAAAAACCAAGTAGAAACCAGACATTCATAGGGTTTCTCCTTCGAGTCTCCATCAGCCATCTCCAGCTCCTGCCTCCTCTGAGAGAGGCAATACAGGTATTTCCAGAACTAAGGTTTTCCAGCCCAGGCTAATTCCCTGAGTGCTAGAAGGGAGCGAAATTCATACACTCAGCACAGCCAAGGCCACCTCAGTGCAGATAACTGACAAAGCTGCTTTAACTGCCCAAACCTCAGTGCAGGGAGGGTGCCCAAGAGAGGAAATCCCCCCTGAGTTTTCTCATGTAACGTTGCTGTTGCAATCGCTCAGGTTGCTTTGCTGGGCTGATCACTGGCCTAACTTGCCATTTTAGTTTCGATCAGGGATGTTGATATGGTGGTTAAAAGTCACAGGCTGCTCCTGGTGAGTTTCTCTGCATCTCTTGTACGACAGCAAAGGGGAAATTGTCCTGCCAGTTACAATTAGAGGCATTAGCACAGTGGCTACAGGTCACAAATTCATCAGCTGAAGGAACTGAATGAGAGAGCCACTATTGTGAGCCAAACTGAAGTTTAAACACACCTGATTAACCAAGGAGGGTTTCTACTCTGGTTACCTGGTGGGGAGAGACAACTGCTAAAGCTACACAGAGAGGTTTTGCACAACCTGCCACTTGGTGGGCAGAAACCCTGTAAACACAAACCATGAACACCACAGCCCGTCTCAAGGTGCCTCCCCCAGGCATGAGCAGTGTAAGGATTTCCTAAAACCTCCTTCTCCCTTTCAGACACCTCATAGCTCTTCTCAGATAGAGGTGGAGATGCCAAAACTAACCCTGAAAACCAGGGCACCACCAACTCAGGAAGGCTGATTTGCACACCGGGGCTTCACATCTTTGCTATGGGGCGAGTCGCTCTGCACAGCCACCCAGGGTGAAGCTAAGCTGGGTGACAGTCCTAGGCGCCACAGCAGGTCTGCCAGACCTCTTGCCCAGCTCCCCACCACAGGTCCTGGAATTGCTGCAAACCCCTGTGCATCCTTCCTGACACCTGATAAATGAGGTTTGTCACAACTACTGGAGGTTCTCACTGCTAAAGAGGAGGTTAGGAGAGGGTTTCCTACTATTGTTATCTGAAGCAAAACTCGGTTTCCCTCAGTAATACTTCATAAACAACAGAAAATGAATAGATGTATGGGAGTGTGTGGATATATTCCCCAAACAACAGAAAGGCCTTACAAGGCAAACACATTCACTAAAGGCACCAGGTGATTGCAAAAGTAAATCTCTTAAATATATGCTCTAAACTATTAGCCAACTGTGAAATATTTGTATTCAGTGTCAAAAGATCTATGTCACACAAAGCCAAGAGACTGATAGGAGAAAGGCCAGGATTGATGTTAACTGGGATCTATCTGTCATGGCGATAGGAAAGCTGAGAGTCCTTCTATTAAAATCACTCTCCTGCTGCAAGTATTGACCTAAGCAGCTAAGGTTGAATAGCAAAGTGCATCCCCACCTCTCACAAAGTACCTCACTGGTATAGCAGTAAAGGACTGCGGTAAATGCCCTCACAACCCCAGCAAATGGCACCCCAAAAGGAAGCAGACAGGGATCAAGGGGTAGTAGTATAAATGCCATGGCACAGCTGCCTTCCAGGAACCAGAAAGTTCCTCTCAACTCTGCTCCCCAAATCACTAATGCACATTGCCATTACTCCCAGACTGAGTTCACCATTAAAACAATACAGAAAAACACAGTGTTGACTGCATTGCTTGCATTCCCATTTTAAAGAGCAAATGCCATCTCAAAAGGATCCTTCCCTAAATCTGTTTCAGCATTTTCAATTTTGCTTGTAAGCAATAATAGCAGTAACTTCTGCCCCAGTTTGGGCTGATCCTTCCCTGGCAGTTCTCTCTCTGCTCCTGGAGGATCCAGATCTTGGCTACATTTCTCTTTGCAAACCCCAGCTTGTGACTGCAGTCAATGACTTGGAGTATTACACCTAAAGATGAAATGAAGCAAAGCAACTTGAAGTTCTATATACTACAGACTTTCTACATCCCTGCACTCACAGCTTACACAGGTACATCGTTTTATAGCACTTCTGATTCTCCCCACAGAAGCTGCTGCCTTTGGTGATATTTAAAAATACCTTGCATGAGCCAGAAATTACAGGATATTAATATGCTGGCAGCAGATTCTCCAAAGGCATTGTTAGAAAGAGGTAAGTTTGGTCCAAAGCCTTTCTCCAGAGCAACAGGTTTTCACTGGATTCTTCATCCTGTTGTTTTGAAGCTTTTGGAGGAAACGAGCTCCAAACCAATGGGCCCAAACAGCCGTGGGAAACCACAAATGCAGCTTACAATAAAACCCCTGTAAAAGTTATTAAGAACACAGATATGTCTGGAACGCACAGAAAATCCTCTACCTTACTAGCACTCATCCCACTGTGACTGTAATCCCAGGAAGAGTGTACGCCACGCACGGCCCCACTGGGGGACCGTGGTAAAACAAAATGGGATGCAGAGACACACAGAGCAAAATCCTGGGTTCAGCACCAGCCCCATAGCTCTGCCTGAGCACTGGGAGCCTCATTTCACTCTTGATTACTGTTGAATTTCTCACCTGGTTAGTGACCCTTACTACACATGCTGATTTTTGGGACTGTTAGCAATGTAGATAGTTAAATTCCTGGTTAAATCTTTGCAGTGTTTAGGTTTGTGGGAAGAAGCCAGCTTTCACTTAGGTTTCCCCACTGAACTCGAGGTGCAGGCTGTTGCCTCCAGCAAGATTTGCATCCCCATCCTGCAAATACGCATGCACATATGTCATTTGAAGTGTGTGTGCAGTCTCACTAAGTCAGTGAGTTTTCCCATTGGGAAATTTAAGTACAAGCTACAAAATTTCTGGACAGAGACCTGTGAGGCCACCCAGCCTTTTAGCAGTTTCAGAAAAAGCTCCATGGCTTCACAGATTCATCACTACTAGTTCTGAGATATCTGTGCCTTTTTTCTCTGAACCCAAGTTCTTCAACCAGCACTTTGTGTGGCTCTCACAAGCAACCAATATTACACTAACCAGACTCCCAAAGCAATATGTGCTCTCTGACTCTTGTAGAAGCAACCATACAGGCCTAGCTCTGAAGTTCAGGTATCATTATGTTATCAATTTATATCTGACTCACAAGGAACAACACATGAAAACACAAATCCTTCCTTTCTAGTGACAGCTTCCCCCCTCCCCAAAATACCCAGAACAAAAGTTTCTGTTTTCTCTCAGATTTCTTTACTTAATTCAACATTTTATTTTTGGAATTACAACAGCCTCGAGCAACTCCATTAATTTGTTACAGAGTAAAGAGCTTTGCATTCCTAGGGCAATTGCTGACCTCCTCTCCTGCTCCCCTGCTTACTGACACAGTCCTGCTCAAGCACATCCCCATACCAGAACAAAGCCTAATTTTTCACACTTGAATGCATTATTTTACGTTATGAATACACATTTGACATATTTTACAAATTCATGGCAGATACTGTCAGAAGGAACAAAATAACCATCCCTTGGTACTGCTTTTCTCTTACTACAACAATTAAAGGCTGCAGCTTGTCATTCACACGTGGAGAACAGCTCCTCTCGGGGAGAGGAGAAGGAGCCTGCATCCTCACCCAGGACTTCCTGGGTGTTTGTTTCTCTGCCTGTTGCCAATTAGCAATTCAGTTCCATTTTCGAAGCACAAGGAAAATTCCCAATAGCTCTGGAGGAGGCAGTTCAAGGAGATCTTGTCAAAATATTGGTGTGTAAGAGCGAAACCTTATTATGGCTTTCATACTGTGATGCACCAAATATGGTTATCTTGCTCACAGACAATTATTAACTTATAGGCAAAGAATAAAAACTCCTAAGTAAAACACAAAGTTGGATGAGGTCATACTTGCTGTGTGGTTCACTTGTGTTAATATATTAAGGTAATAAGGCAATGAGCATTAGTTGACAGCATTTTTAAACTCTTCAAGAATCAAGATAAGTAAATTAGATAGATTTGAGATTGCCTGAGAAGGCAAAAAGCTGGATCTAATTCTTTTCTTAATGACAGGACAATTATAAAATTGTAGAAAGAGTCACACCACTACCCTAGCCCAATCCAGCATACTAGTTCGGAAACTCCAGATCATCAACATGATGGTTAGTTTAGGATGGTGATTAGTTTAGGATTAGTTTAGGCCAGTGCCTCGCTTAAAGCAGAAAGTGCTCACTTACCAGGATAAACTACCCCAAGGGTGTGAATTGGATGCACACTAATTTATAGTCATGTTTCACAATTTGCCCTATTACCTCTGAAGTGAAACAATTCACTGATAGCAATCTGTAGCACCTTGGGAAAAAAACTGAGGATTGAAAGATCTGGAAGTCTGGGAACAACCTTTCCACACTGTGAATGTTTATGCACAGGGTTAGCCTGTAGTAGTAGTTATCAGCTATTTCAGGGAAAAAGAACCATTTAAGAAAGAGGAACTGAATTTGGACCAGAAATAATTTACTGCAGACGTTAAATAGAAACAGCTGCCCCCTGCTCTCTGGGCCACTTCTTACATTAGCACAAGTCTGCAGGCCCAGTTTCTGGCTAGAATAAGACCCCATAAATCCAGTGTGACCCTGTCAACCCCAATCTCATCTACATGTCTCTGAATGCACAGCCTGTCAGGGCATTGCTCCCACCCTAGACCCTGCCAACCCACACCTACAACTGCCTCACCTCACCAGAGCACCAGCCCAGGGTTTTGGCACATCTGTGACAGACAGCACTTGCGCATGGGCACGGCCCAGCATTTGTGCATGCTGAGGATGTCAGCATTGCCTGTTTGAAGCTGCCATAATGGGCAGTGAGAGGGAGCAGCAAAAAAGCTGCGTTCACCTTCTGCTCAGTGGCATCTCTGTGTGGAAACATCGCAAGTGCAGTTCAAGTTTGAGTCAATTCCAGTTCAAGTCATATCTTATTACATCCAGTACTGCTCACCTACCCACAACCTAGAGAATAAAACTGTGCACAACCTCAGCATACAGGTCACTTCAGCACTCTGCTTTGTCTGGCATTTATAACTACAGCTGAGCACATAATTCACACTGCATAATTTATCCATGGGATTTAGTCCATGGAATACCCAAAGCAGGTAACAATTTCTTCACACTTTTTTTTTTTTAAGTTCAGTCAACAACTTCTCCACTTTTTCTGAACTCTGCAAAAAGATTATGAACCTCTAGCTATATTCTTCTAGGTCTTGAGCTCTTGGCTAGCTGTGATCAGTCAAATTAATTCACCTCTTCTTCAGTCTTCTACCTTCAACTGCTCTTGTTTCCTGAGCGGAAGAAAATGTGTGCAAGCACTAAATCTCAAACATGCTATTCTAACATTTGGATTCCATTATCCTAGAGATAACATATAATGCTATAATGATATGTAATAAATTAACATTTAATCTCATATCAGAGAATTCAAAGAGATCACAGCCAGCTGGTGCTAAAATAAGCATTTGCTACAGGCTGTAAGAGTGGGAGCTGAAGATGAGAAGCAAGTGAGATCTAAGCTGCTCTGACGCTTTGGTTTGGCAAGACTGGTAGGCAAGGAAAGGATCAAATAAACCCCTGATATGAAGGGGACTCTTTCCAAAATCAACTGACCTATGCCCTTTCGCTGTGAATGTAGTCCTTGCAGTCCATCCAATGTGGAGAAAGGGAAGATATCCCACTTCAGAGCTAACAAGCAGGGAAGGTCATCATCATGCAGTGCTGCACAGGGGACTTAATTTGGTGCTTGATTCATCACCCATTTGTCAAGGTGCAGAGATCTGACTAGGCTGGGAACAAGCATCCAACCTGGGGTTGAGCTCCCTCCAGCTGCAGAGATCCATAGCCACCCCTTTATCTTCCCCATGGCCCTGCTTTATGCACATGCAGAACTGATGAAAGTATGTACAGTTTCAACACAGAGAAGCCAAAACTCATTTGCCATTTTTTTCCCCTTTCACACACCTTCATACATAGCGCTAATATACTGTCCATTGCACAATCTTCATTAATAATGACAGCTATTAATAAAGTTTTCTCCACAGAGGCTTCCTTAATAAATGCACATAGTGACTCTGGTGAGGATGATTCGTTTCTCTCAAAGGCAGGTGCAATTAAAAGCCTGCGGCAGGAAGACACAGCCTCCCAAGCTGCACGAGGCAGTAACAATCCAAGGGCTGCTGACAAAAATAGCAGAGATAAATCCCTGACGTGCCAAAGTCCCTCTGACTTCCACCAAGCTGAGATTTCACTATTAGGGTAAGGGGAAAAGAATTGTCTTTATCCTCCCAGATGCTCCGTGAGCTGCCTCCGTTGTCCCAGCTACATCCTATGGCATGGTACATTCTTCTGGAAAATTGCAGACCCAGCACTTCATCTTTGTTCATGGGCAGCAGCAGCAAAAAAAGCTACTGACATCAGTCAGATTCAGGTCCTGTCTCTGACTCCAAAGACACACTTCATTGCTCCATCTCAGACTGGAATACACTTCAAAAAAACCAAACCTGTCAGGTAGCCAAGAAAGCCAAGAATCCATCACAGACACAGACAGTATTTTACAAAAACACTGCCAAACCTCTTTGCTAGTTTTCAGTGAAGACACATCAACCTTACTGCCAAATTATCTAGAAAGTAAAGGCAGTTAAAAAACATGAAAGAAAGAGAGAAACTTAGACAGGATAGCCAATAAAAATAGAAAGTGAACTGAATTTCACAAATCCAGACACTGACCACAGTTCTGTATCTGAAGAAAACTTCATAAATAAAAATAACAAAGAAATCTGAAGCATTATGGAGTTATCTTTGCTGTAGCATATAACACACATTTCTATTACCCTTTCCAGATTAGCCAAATGAAGATCAATGTATCTATAAAACTCAATGACATGTTAATGCAAACCTTAAAAAAGATAAAATGCCTTTTATCTCAGTCTTAGGAAAACCTAATAAAGAATTAACAGTCCATGAAGCCACAGAATTTCACTCAAGGCTTTACTTTATGCCAGGACTTCCTACTCCATTAATTTTTAACAGACAGGTTTCCCCAGGCTTTGGGACATGTCGGTACAATTGTACATTGTCATTAAAATGGGTCCTATATTTTCCTTCAGAGCTGGGATAGGAACCTTATTATTATACGTGGACTTAAAATGTAAGCAACGCCCACAATGGATCAGAAATGTAAATCTGGAGCAACTGTTAAGATAAATAAATACTCAAAAAATAGTAGACAAATATTGATTTTGATAATGATCTGACAATTAATGAATTTATGAGCTAAAACTTTCACCTGCTGGACGAGCACTTTGGATTAGAGCTCATTTGTAACATCAGCATTTCAAGTTCATATCAGAAGCAACTGCCAGGAATCTACTAATGCAACACTAGATGTTGAAGGGACGCAGTCAAGTATTAGTTAGGATTTCATTCAGGATTGGTTCTCAGAATTAACATGCCTTCAGCGACTGCCATGGGCTGTGCAGGGAGGCTGGGATCCATAAAGCCAGACACCCCCAAGCCTGGTGGGAAACTGGTCTCATTCAAGTTCCCAGCTCCATTTATTTCTACTGACAAACACGTGGCACCAAGACAAGACATTTCAAATGCCATTACTTAAAAACCAAATTAAATCCAATACTTCTGTACACATTTTAAAGTTGCTTGCTCTCAAAAGGGCTTGGATACCTGCAGCCTCCACTGACATTAAAGGAAATGCAGATGCTTCACACTTCTGCTAATTGGGGTGGGCTTGACTTGAATGTAAAGGAATGGGCTCACTCCTTTTAGACACCCACGGGTGAAGACTGAGGCCACCACGTCCAACTGCAGCAGGATGCTTTTCTACTGGGAATGTGCCAATAGCAGGAGAGGCACAACACAGAGCCGGAGCTCATACATTCTTCAAGGCTGACAGGTTTGGGCTTGTGAATCAGCACAGGGAGAAAAGAGACAGCACCAGGCAGGGAAAACAGTCCTGAGGAAAAACAGGAGGCAACAGTCCAGAAGAGAGCGACAGGAAGAGCAGTGAGCACAGAGGAAGCGGCAGGGG
>NW_010527004.1:161459-171343 GCF_000687285.1 Phaethon lepturus
TATTTCCATTAATTAAAAAAAAAAAAAATTTAAAAATCAATCATTGGTCCAAAAAGCTAACAGCCACTTTGAAGCTTTTCCCTCCTCCCTGGGATGAAGGTGTCCTGCCCTTAAACCACCTGTATCAGGTAAGGGAGAAAGGCTTTCCTGCCTCGGAGGTGCCACCAGCACAGCATCCTCCCTGGCAGCTAAACTTCCTCAGACGCCACCAGTCTTGCGCACTATTTGCAGCAGTTTAGCTGGGACCATCCTCACCTCCCTTTCCATCTTTGCTTCTCCCCTTGCTCTGGGAGAACAGCTGCTTCTCCCAGGCACTCTGAGATTAATTATTCTTGGTTCCTCTCCTGCACAGTGCCTTGATCTGGAAAATTTATTTAGATACTTCTCAGGCAGCATACATACCTGCTGGCCTCAATATCTGCCTGACCGTAAAAATCAACATCTGACTGATGACAAGTATCATGTCAGTTGGGTGGAGACTGTCCTCTGCGAACTTTACCACCCTTATTCTGATGGGCCTTGACCTCACCGCAAGAAGTCTGAGTCTCTTCCCTGATACCCACTTGAAGCATAAGCACAGGTCTCAAAGTGACAACCCAGGCAGGCGACACCAAGAGAAGGAGAGGACACCCTCTCCCATCAGCACACATGGACCATGCTGCGTTCAGCCCTGAAGCACAGCCACTGCCTGATCCATACCACTGCTCAGCCAGTCAGATGCATCAGCAAAGAGATAAGATAGAAGGACCTAATTCAGGACAAGAAGAAAGAACACCAAACACACCACGTAGGGAAGTCCACACGAAGACCCCCATTTCTACAGTCCTACCCCGAGCAGCCACCGAGGACACGCAGGCACTCTTGGTGCCCACACAGTCTCATCTCCACATTTCAGCTCAGGGTACGGAGCTGAATGACTCCGTTGTCCAGGTCAGAGTACGGAAACAAGGCTTACGTACCAAGCCACAGGCACTTTTGCCTCTACATACAAATGCTGGATACAGAATAACAGCCCCAGATGCATCCTGCACTGCCAATCCATTTGTTGGCAAAAAAAACCCTTATTTTGCTGTCTTTACTCACTCAACACCTCATACAGATGAAGTACTCTTGGATCACCAAGGTGGGATGCTATATTAATCAACAGGAAGCATTGCCTCCCTAAGACAGCCTAATCTAGCTCTATTCCTGGCTGATCTTCAAGGAATGCTCTGCCACTCATACAGAAAATTTGTAAGAACTGCAAACAGAAGAAAATACCGGTCTGTGCAGTGGGGTTCAGACCAGCATCCTCTGTTGCCTGACGTGGAAAATTCCATCACCAGACACCAAAATCTGCCAAGAGTCCCTTCTGAGAGCACCTACTTTTAAGAATTCTTACAACAGCATGCTGCAAGCTTCAAAAAAGCAAACAAAGAGTAGGAAAATAAAGACTTACTTAATAAAAAGCAAAAATCCTAGCCCTTACCTTTCAAAAACACCCTTTGAACCTCACCATCTCTGTTGAATTTTAGATGAAACTTAGAGCCAAATATTTATAGGCACCAGACTATAAATGAACCTCCCTTTGATATCACCCTCCTAGCCTTCAGTTCAAGGCTGGGCCATACAGAAATGCGAAGATGGGAGGGTGAATTAGCTCAAGACGGGGAACTTGTCAATCAAAGCTGCTAATACAAGACCACAGCAAAACTCCGGTTTAACCTCAGCAGTGACCACCCGTCATAATGTGGCACTCTGACTGCTTGTCAGCAACCTGCTCTGAAGAGCAACGATGCTGCACAAGTCTTTCTGGAACTCAGCAAGGAAAAATGCATCTCTCTGCTAGGCATCTATCAAGGCTTCCCAAAGTCTGCAACCAAATGAATTCTCAACAAGTTCCAAGTAAGTTATGGAGAAGAAAAATAATAGGGTTAAGGATTAATACAGATACAGGCTCCACAATGCTCCCCTATGCACCTTGCACATCATTTCTCAAAAATTAGAGCACTTTTTACATACCCACATCCGACTAAAGCACAAGGTTGCACATGAAGAGATCCCATGTCTTTCCTCACCCCAAGCTCTAAGGGACACCAGATTGCTGAACACACTCTAAGAGAGCATCTACAGCATGGCTGGAAAAGCACCAAATTTAAAGCAATGCCATCCAGGAATGCAAGGTCTTCATGCCAGGGAGCTCCCCAGCACATGCCCACAGAACCTGGAGGTATCTGCGAGGGAATGGATGATAGCCCAGACAAGGTAACGTTCTTCCTCCTCTTCTTGTCTCACATCTGGATTTACTGGGTTTCCCCTTCTCACACCAAGAGGTGTGCAGATGTTTAACTGGACCCCTGAGGTCATGGAGTGCAAGGTTTTGTCTCAACCAATTTACACCTGTACAGCCCTAGAGCTCCCCCCATTTTCCCCATAACACTAGTGCCTTAGAGGCTTGCTATCTGAACATAAGTAAGTGCAGGATCCACACGGGATTATCATATTTTAAACAGAATGTGTTTGCAGTTTTCTTCATGAGTATTAGTTTTCAGAAATGCAGTATATTTATTCATGCAGTTAACTGGATAGATTGTAATAAAACCAAAAATATCTATTCCTTCTTTTAAGTGTAGGAGTAAGAAGGAAAAATACAATTTTAACTGATCAACAGCCTTATTTTACTCTTTCCTGAACATTTAATCACAATGCTTCCAGCATATACAGCTTGTAACAAAGACCCAAACTAGTTAATTTTCCAAAAGCAAGCAGCGTTACAAAACCTGTAAAGCAAGTAAACCAGTCTTCACCTTCTGAATATAAAGATATCCCACAACACCAGGAAATTAAGTCCTGGGAAGACTGGGTTCCAGACAGTAGTGCTATTGGGACAAACATCAGGATGCTCAGGTGGTCGGAGCAGCAGTGGGGAACAGAGGCAGTGAAGGTTGGGTCCGTGCCCTACCACAAACCTGCGTAATCCCCAGCTCTGAGACTGTGCCTATGCTGCCTCTGACAGCATAGCCCACGCCAGCTTCAAATCTTGTCATTTTATCAATGAGAACCAGAAATGCGTGAAGACCAGCTTTCACTGCACTTTATTATGTTTTTAGCATAAACTAAAAATCGATTGTGTCTTGTTAATAAAATTCCACCACAACAAACCAATTAGTGACTCATTAATTTTTTATGCACGTTACTAATGTGCATGAAGCCAGCTGACCTTTCTGTGACTAGTGTAGCATACATTACACACTACACGTTTTCTGCCTTCTTTTCTTTGATTTACAGTAGTTGCAATGCGTTTTCCAAAAAACAAAGCCCAGCTTTTCAGTGAAGCTCAGAGCTGGCTTCTCCTTTCTGCCATGTAATTCCTGATCACATCTGCCTAGTCCAGCAGGGCCAAAGGATCAGGAAAGCAGAGAGACACCTCCAATCTATTTCCACCTGCAGAACAGAGGCAAGTAAAGCCTAGCCACACATGAGGGTACATGGAAACACAGGGACTCTGCTGTCATTGAGAAAGACTCTATCTCAGCAGAGACTGAGGATGGACAGTCCCTGTCCTGCTCACCCCTGAGATGATGAGAGCTTTCATCCCACTCGGAATACTCACAGCAGGGGACACTCACCGGTGGCTTTGCAACAAATAGCCCAAATGCCAGTCAGTCCACCCCAAAGGTAGCCTCAGTGTGGCCCAGAGCACAGGATGTGCTGCTAATGGATGCATGTGGCCATTAAGTCAGTAAAGCAGAAATAAAGGATTTAGGAATAAAATGAAACTTCTGCTTGAGTAAGGACTTCTGGATCAGGCATTAAATCTGCCTGGTATCTCTTCTCCAGTGTCACTGCACACCTATTTTCTCCTTGTAAAGCACAGTATTGATTTTTAAATGTTTGCATTCACACTTAGCAGTTTTCCAGGACTGGACTTTATTCTTCAATATTACCTGCTGAACAGCAAAACACCACAACAGGCTGCCTGGGAACAGTACAGAGTCTTCATCACTGGGAGTCCATAAGGACAGGCTACCTGCAAGGAATTTCATAGGTAGGGCTGAGATTTCCTTGGGACAGAGGTATGCACTAGATGATCCTTCACGTTCACTCACAGCCCTATTTCTTTATGACCAGTCAAGCACACTGCACCTGAAACAACCAAGAGAGTTAATCTGCCCTTTGAGACATCAGCGGTGTCTCTAGCAGGGAAGATGACAGGTTATCCTACCTTATGTCATCCCTCTAAAATCTGGTTATCTCAGAGCTTATCTGTAAATCGTACTCTGAATTTCTCAGATCTTACCAGTCACCACAATATATTGTACAAAAAGAGCAGCAACTTTTCAGAACGAACACACACCTCCAACAGTATTTCCTGTGTCCAGTATAGTCTTGTCCTGATACTGGCCTGTTCATTCAAAACTGGAAATACACGTATACTTATTTACGCATGCACAGTTTTGAGTCTATTACGACAAGATTAACAACTTCTAAAATTTGCTGCTAGAATGTCAATAAATGCAACAGTCTAATGTGCAGTTACAGAATGCAACAATGCTGCTGTTCGCTCACATGAGGGGTATGGGACAGGAGATTACAGTGTAGTCTTTGCCTATGGGTAAAGGGAGGAAAAATGTTGAAAGGGAGACTCATGCCACCTGCAACTCTTCCGAAGTCAGTGTGGTTCACTGTGTGAATCAGTGCAGTGTGGCACACCAGCTGTTGGACTACCTTCATCTTTAAAGGTAGTATTTACTGCAGGAAGGTCCTGCCTGGTAACACCCCCATGACACTTCTCTTGTTCACTAACCACTTTGACCACAGATGACCAAACCTGGAGTGCTTTCCAGATAACTTTATCCACAGTCAAACATCCCCAGGCAGAGAGATAACATGCATACAAGCCTCCTTCTGACCCCACAAAGGCAATAAACGCTGGTCTTCTCCAGTCAAGGTTGATTCAACACTTCACAAGACAGAGCTGAGCCCACATCATTCAACCTCTCTGCCATGGAACATGTTCACTTGCGGTCACACACAAGCTGCCTTTTTCTTAGTGGGTTTTGGCTTTTTTTTTAGTAGAGTTTTTTCTAAACACAACCTCTACACTGCTACAACCTGACAGGTTTTGCACCAAAATCCCTCCCCTTGTTATTTTTCCAGTACATGATATAGCAAAAGTGCCCATGCCCTTCCAGCAGATTGCAGAAAACCTCCGGGTTTCATCCCCAACTCTCTCCAACTGTAGCTCCCAGGACATGGTGCTAACGCAGCTGCAAGTCAAATTTGGCCTTTGCCACCAGATTTTTAGGGGCTTTCAGCCCACGCCCCAGAGAAGGGAACAAGCCCGGGCAGGTTTTCAGAATGGTGGCCTACACAAGGGCTAAGAGCCCTCTGAAAAACAATCCACAACCACCACAAAGGAGGGGACTAATTCAACAGCTTTTTGCCACCCATGGTGCATAGCAAGCCCTTGAGAAACCCAACCCATATTCATCATAGGTATCAGTCATGTCTGGAGGGTTAATCTGTTAAAATACAGGAAAGTGGCAAGTACTAAAAAGCATTATCCAAGTGACAAGTGCTTATGCATATTTTATGAAGCATCTTCAACCATGGTTCAATGTATCCAAGAATACTTCTGAAAAATGGCAGATTCTGGAGGGGATTTGGAGAGGAAATAACATATAGAATAGGAGGACAGATGTTGCTAATTTATGATGCAAAGGCCTTTACTGAAAAGTGCACATTTTGCTTAAGATTCTCTACAAACACTATTTTAATGCTGATTTCCTCCTCTTTAGAATTTCAAACTCTTCTCTGTAAGAACTTCAGCTTGGCTCAGAAGTTTAGCTTGGATCAAAAGCAGCATCTGTAACCAGCAATTAAACTGGGGCTTCAGTATTGTACATGATTTTAAAGCATATCCACTTTTTAACATTACCGCTTGGAAAAACATGGCTGAGCTGTACATTGGGAATCTGAGAGTGCATTTTGCCCTTCTGCCTTCCACTCTTGCCAGGGTTATTGGGACCTTTTGACCTGGGACTAAACTCAGAACAGGACAGCACAGGAGCCAGTCAGATGGATGGTTCCAAACACCCAACGAGGCTGGAAAACAGAAGCAAGATCACATTCTTTAAAAAATATTTTTGAAAAAGAAGTGGGATATATTGGTCCAAGTGCTTCATCAGTCACTCCCAATGCCTCACGCACCACCACACAACCTTGCTTTTCCTATCAACATTGAAGAGTGTTTTGAACATGAGACAACTGGTTCTCCTCTCCTCCCTTCCCACTCTACCCCAAAAGGTTTGAAATAAAAAGTGAGGAAGACATGAGGCACATGCAGGTGCCTACACAGATTTTTTTCTGCTTACCAGCCCCAGCACACGGACATGTGGCTTCATTGCTCCTCTCCAGCTCTCCAAAGACAGCACATGCTACAGAGCAGATTATTTTCTGCAAGGTTGCTACACTGCCAGGGGGGGTCTGTGAAATCCTCTTTGTATGTAAATATCAGTTAAAAAAAAAAAAAAAAAAAAAGGAGACCCAGGCACCGGCTTCTCCTTCTGGCATTCATTTCAGACACTGCTGGATCATGCCAAAGTGCAAATGAATATCAGACACCATCGCGTGCAGATGCTGCACTGAAAAACCTGACATCAATCCTGGACTTCCACTCTATCACAGGGCAGCTTTTGCTCCTAAATTAAGGCAGCGTAAGGTGACATTAAAAATAATAATAATAAAAAATAAACACACACAAAAAACACCACAGACAAAAAACCCAAAACAACCTTAAGGTTACGTAAGCCAGCAATCAAAAAATTCAAGAATTAGGGTTCCCTGTACAACCACATTGGGGATGGAAGCACCAGGGGTTGTGACAGCTCCAACAGAAGGACATGGCTGAGGGCTGCACAGCTGCTTGGCTTCCCATATGGTACAGTCTGTATACAATTAGACTTTTTCCACCAGCCTTGCTCAGGGTGAGGCAAATCGGGTGCTCGCTCAAGGAGCTGCAAGTCACTGCTTCGCCTGCTCCTCACCCATCAATGCTTTGCTTACAGCACGTTATTTGGACTGCCCTGAGCACAAAGCAGCTCATGTCTTCATTGCTTTGCTTTCACCACATTGCACCCCAGAGCTCAACTAACCTTACTGCATCTTCTCTACACAGCTCTGAGCGAGGTTTCTGTTCAGGTCCACAGACAGAACAAGACAAAAAGCCTAAAACCTCACCTACCATCCCAGGCATATGATTTGGGGTGCCTCAAATGCATATCTTTACTTCCAATATATAACAGAACGTGCTTAAATCACAGCTGTTCTGCACTTCACTTCCAAGGATGCCTCTCAGCTCTCTTACACATCAGGAATGCCAAGGTAGGATCCCAGAGAACAAGGAAAAGGCAACCAGAGATCCCCATGGAAGTGTGGGCCTTGGCACCACACATAAAATCCGTGATGAAGGCAGAGAGAGAAGTTTCATAACTCAGTGGCAATCTCTCTGCCCATGGATTGTTCCAGCCCAAATGATTAACGATTAACAGAGTTAAAAGCTGCTCAAAGTCAGATCCTGAAAAGGCAGGTGGGTGTAGCAGCACTAATTATAAGCGGCACTGATGTCTGAGCTTACCGAAAGCAAAGGGGCCCTCTGCTTCTCTATTAGTACTTCCTGGGACCATGCGCTGTCCATCACACAGTCCCAGCCACATGGCCGCAAGCATAGTGAAGGAGGCTCTGTGTACGCCCTACACCCCACCAGCACCAATTCAAACCAGTTACAGCTACCCTACTCCCCACCTGATATGGGTCCTCCCAGGGGCAGACAGCCTTGGGGAAGGTCTTGATGCCACCAGGCACCTGGCCAGAGCCGGCACAGCCCCTCAGCAGCATGGGGCTGCTGTGAGCTTAGCAATACTCTACGCTCACACATTCCCTCAGCGCTTTTGGAGAGTGATTACCCTGCAGAACACTATCTCACCCATCCCAAGCAGAATTTGTTTACCTTTTTTTGTTTGTTTTAATCGATAAGTTGAAATTTCAGTACACTTGTCTGCAAAAACACTGCATTACAAAGACATAAAACAAATACCAATTGTTTATAGACTAGGTTATTTATTCCCAGTGTATCTTCCTGCCTTTTACGGGCCACGTCTTTTATCAGCAATAACCAAGTACCTTTCAAGTTGACAACCTGTTTGGTTTACAGCAGGAAAAAGCATCCAAGTGTCTTTCAAGCCTGCTCTTGCTGCACAGAATTCAAATAGCTCAATGAACATTGTTCTTGCAAAGTTTAGTTTTGATATGATTCACATTTTTGTTTTGTTTTCTGTTAATCAGTATTGTCTTAGGATGGGCATCTTAAGGCCAAGCAAACTTTTCAAAATCACAGTGTCAGAACCAAGGCTTCCAGTCCACATATTGCCCCAAATTATAGTGTCTAAAAAGAAAAATAATCATCATCAAGGTACAAGTAATTTTGAGATTATAGGTCATTATTAATTAACGTTAAAAGGACCTGGGCTTCCAGGATATAGGAAGAAAGTCAGCTGATGAAAAGTGACAAGAGAAAACAGTTCGAGGCTGACTTGGGGAACAGCTTGCAGGAACACCCAGACTGCTGGGACCTGCAAGGGACACGCACAACTACAAGATTTCAAGGCAAAAGGAGAAAGCCTGAAAAAACAGAGACCACATACGCATGCAAAGTAACAGAGAAGGAGCCTGAACACTCAGAACTGGACCCCAGATTGGCTATGTCCATTGAACCATGGAGAAGATTGTTTCACTTACACATATGGAGGAATTACAGCAGTGGAGCAAAGCCGAGCGGGTCCACGGGGTGTGTGGCCACCTCCCATTCCGACTCCCCTCTCACACCCAGGTACCACTGGGCAGGAGTCTGCCCTCCTCCTCCCTCTCTGCCATCCCTCCATTTCCTCACCGCCCAGCTTGCTTCATGTGGCTCTTCCCATCATTTATTTCCTTTTGAAAGGGCTGATTCATAAGCAATAATCAGGCTTTTGTGTTTTAATGTTTTGATCATACTCAGTCCCCCCCGCTCTCCCCCAAGCCCCCTCCAGGTTCACAGGAGTGACACCTTCCCTTCAGATCACCGCTCCAAGAGCCTTCATTTCTCTCCTTAATTGAACTGTTGTCATGGAAATCATTCCTCCTCTCCATGTTACTGAAAGGCTTTAAAAAAAAAAAAAAAAAACCACACAAAAAAACCAACAACAGCCCCCTGCTCTTACCACTTTTCCAGCGATCAGCCATGCCTCATCTCCTCCCCGAACACTCCACAGCCCCGGCAGCTCCTTCTGCAGGGCTGCGAAGGCCCACACATGCGCCCCCACTGCCCTTCTCCCACAGCACTGGGCTGACCCGACAGGAATATCTGGGCACCAACACAATATATCATCAGGGTGATCACCAGATTTGCTACACCACTTTCCTTCTCAGGCATGCATTACCGCTACAGCTCTGGAGCCATTAGCTATCAAATGCAGAGTGTAGCCACAGCCACCTGTTCTTCTCTGTCTATATACAAGAGATGTAAATATGAAGTGTTTGGGTATTTTATTTTTTTAAAAGTTTCTACTTACATAACAGGCAGTAATTTTGCAGTCAAGAAATTCCGTTTGTTCTTCCAGGCAGGAAAGTTAGTTACCAAAAATTGCCCTTGATGAACTTCCAAAGATGAAGGCTGCTGGCTCCAGAAATGGAGCAGGGCTGAACTGGCTCCAAAGAAAGAGGAAGAAATGATGGTGCTCAAACTATAACCCATTAAAATGCTGTGCTGGGTGTCCGCGGCCAGCGCTGGCAGCTGGTGCCTGTGGTGGCCTCTGTGAGGCCCCTCTGACACAGCCAGTTCCAGCCAGTTCCAGCCGCCTCGCGGC
>NW_010527004.1:171714-173950 GCF_000687285.1 Phaethon lepturus
CTGGCCACAGACCCCCATTCTCCATCCCCTTGTGTTGCTCTGTGGATGGTAGAGATAGAGGATTGAATAGGGAATGAAGGAGTGAAGTGCAGGCAATAAAAAGGTATGGCTTATCCTCACAGCCAGCAGTGAGTGCATTCAAAGTAAAGCCTGTGCGCGGACTTGGGGCATGTCGAAGCTCAAACCACCCGGTGCGATCCTTTGCAGAGAATGTCTGCACTCATCAACTACAAGAGCAGTCATGTTGACTGAAAACCTGGACCAAGGCTAGACCAAGAGGATGTTAATGTCTCATCAATACATTATACTGCAGTATGCAAAGAAAAGCCACTTCACTTGCATCAGGAATCCCATTGGCAGTCCTCACCACCCACGGAGAGCAGTCCCCACACAGCCATGCTCGCCCAAGGCCCGTGTCCTGCTGAAACACACATCCACAGCAATTGCAAATTGTGTGCTTTCCTCTGTCCACCAGCACCTCAAGCCCAACCCCAAATAAAATTGCCAGGAGAAGACTCCTCAATTAAAACAGCAAATCAATCATTCAACCACTCTGATAGGGGTGACAGCACCAAACCCTAGCCACCTGCTTCAAGTTTATTTGACTGATAAAAAGGCAGCACCAGAGGTCAGTGTGAGGCCAAGGACAGCTTTCTGCAGTTCATAATAGACAGGGTCTGCAGAGAGAACCACGATTAAAATATCCTAAATCCCAGATATGAAGACACAAGCAGGCATTCAGCCATGACTAATACCCCAAATATTCTCAAGATGGAAAACAAGAAATCTGCTCCATGATCATTCACTGACAGAGTCCCATAAAGCTACTAATTAGAATGGTGTTTACAGTCTATATTTCATTTCATTTGATGTTTTTACTCTGATTAGTTATTCTATCACCTGCAGAGAGCTAGTTAGCTGAATGCAAAGATGTCATTGGACTTAATCAAGTAAAGTAGCATTTCATAGAGGAAATTCAGCTAGCTCTGTCCTGCTTAGTGCTATTACCCTGTTAATAACTTTTTTAAACATTAAAGTTGAAAGCTAAAAAGAGTCAAGCTAGGTCAACACTCAGAAGAGACACCTGCAAGAAAACAGGTGAGCTGCAGAAAACCTGGGTATTACTGATCCTTTCTTCTGCATAAATACCCCAGCCAGACACCACGGCTTCTGGAGGCGATATAAAGCAAGATTCAGTGCTACTGTGGTCCTGGATTATAGAGCGCATCTGCAAGGTGGAGCAACGCTTCTCCCAGTGTCCTCTCGCACGGAGCCATCTAGTCTACCTGAATTGCTCTGAGATTTCAGATGACTGGAAGGCTTTCTCTCCCTCCCAGCCAGGTCGTCAGCAGTCACCGTCTCTCACACTGTGCCCCACACCCAGTCGAGCCCTCCCCAGGGCTGCTGGAGCAGCAGCATCACTTCACATGTCTTCCCTGCACACAGCTCTGCAAGAGTGCCTTTTTACCATTACATGACATGCTGATTTTTTGTCCTGCTGATAGCCTACTGTAACCCCAGATCCTTTTCCTGAAGTGTTGCCTAGCCTGCTATTTGCCATCTGCAGCAATTCTTGCCCCAAGCTATCACTTGGCCCTTTTATCCTTTTTTCCAGATCACCATTTCAAGCTGTCCAGATTATTTTAAGAAAGCGCTCTGGTGCTTTTTCCCCCAAGAATCTGCAGTGCCTCCCAACTTTGTACTGCCTGTCAGTTTAAGAAACGTATTCTCCATTCCATTACCCAGATTGATAATGAAAATATTGAATAGAGATGGACAGGAGCCAGCCCTGCAGAGCCTCACAGATTTTCTGGGAATCCAAGGTAAGTGGGCTGGTCCATAAAGCCTTGACTCCTCCTTCCCCTCTGTTTTAAACACTGGTACCACTTACACTGTTATCTTTCTTCCAGACAACTTCCACCTTGCATGCAGACCCAAAGTACTCTCTAACAGCACTGTGATGCTGCAGCCAGGCCTCTGAGGCATCTGCAGCTCCCAAGACCCAGCTCAAAATGCCTAAAATTGCAGTCAATGGGGAGGTCTCCCTTCTGTTAGAGGCGTATGTGGGGCCTCTCACTCACAGTGCCCTTGCTGAGAAAGCCCAGCACACTGGCACCTCCAGCCTTTTCCTGCTCAACACTCACAACCACCACCCTGGTTGGTGAAAGATGCAAATATGCTTTTCCTTTAAAACAAAAATTGTTGCTTTTCCCCCCCCCCCCCATTACCTTCCTCA
>NW_010527004.1:173981-185891 GCF_000687285.1 Phaethon lepturus
TAATCACAGCTAGCCAAGCTTGATAATGCTGTCCTGCATTATGCAATAATCCACTGAGAGCAGGGAGATTTTGCATAAACTGCAATGAAAAGCATTTCCCCCTTCCCCTAGGAGGCAAAAAAAACCCAAAAAACAAACCAACCCACACAAAACAAACAAAACCTCTGTCCTCTAAGAGATGTTCACTTTTACCAGCTATTTGTTCCATTTTAGTCATTCATCTACTGACTATTCCTGACAAAAGCAGAGCAAAACCAGCTCAATTTGCAAAGAGCTGGGCTGTGTTCACCTCTACAAAAGCTATATACAGTTTTTCCCCAACTTCCTCTAAAAAAATCTAGTAAAGGCTGCTTCTCCAACTAAGGGGCTGGAGTTTCTTTTTTGAAGGGAAAAGGACATTATTTAGTTATTAGAATGGAGAAATATCACTCTCTACAAGACAGAGCACTAAAATGTTCTAAAATTAATAAACCGGTCTACTCAGTGCATTTTAAAATTAGAATTCATTTTTCAGATAACCTGTATGCAAAGTTGCAGCCTGATGCAAATTAAAACAGTAATAAACACTTCAAAACCACGTTTATAATAGAAATGCTAACAAATCCTTAACTATAATGATAATGGCTTGCTAGGCAGCTCTATAATGTAAAATTAATCCTTAAAATGTCTTAATTTTTTTTCCATTGGGTCATTTAATAATGTGATAACTCATTTCTTTTCTCTGCCTTCATCTCTCACATTGCCATGGAGACAATTGTGAATCAGATATAAATGAAAATACTCTAACACTGTGGCACCACATGTTCTTTTGATCTGTTGCCAACACCATTTTAAAATTACAGGAATTCACGGGAGCTCAATAATTAACAATTCATTTTCTAAGAAATCACTTCTTTTTAGCCCGCTTCCTGGTGATTTGCTAACTCAGGACTGCTCACAAACATGAGCAAAAAACTAAAGGTTCTGTATGTCCTTTCAAATACCTACATTGCACTTCAATCAGCAACTCAGAAGCAAACAATTATTGCAGGCCAGAGCCCGAAAGCCAGTACTGCATTTCCTTTTCTAGTCTCATCAGTCTCAGTATGATTTCTAACAGGAATAAATTTTAAGGCAATTTTTAATTGTTCGAGCTCAGAACTAACTTACAAGGAAAAAATAGAAGTATGCAGTGAATAAGTTTATTGCTGGCCTCTATTATCAGAAGTGTCAAAACGAGTCCACGGATTCCTGCTTCTGTATTAGTTTGTTACGTACATACAGCAGTAGAAAGATTAAGATTAATTATGCATTAATGATCTTGACACCCCTTAATTGCTACCCACTGATATAGGCCATAATCCCTGATATTACCCATGTTCTCAGAAATCCTGATGCAAAACTCTCCTCCATGACAATAACGCCATGAATTTGCACAGGGGCAGGTTTGGGTCAGCAGCTTTTTAGACCAGAGGGTGCTAAATTCAATCCTTGCCGAGAGGCACAGGGCCTCAAGCAACTCCAGTGCTCACAACACCTTGTCACTGTCATCGTACATAACCTGTAACAACTTGTAGCTCTGCACTCACAGCATGATGACAGTCCTAGCACTTCACAATTAAGGCTTCAGCTTATTAAAGAACTCCACTGTGCGCTTAAACCTTTGAAGTCAGGGGAGAGCTCACAGTCTCAGGTTTTACAAAGGCTCTTATGCAACTTCAAAATTTTTATCTACAGTTACATAAAACCCTCAGTTAAGCAGCATTATTATACCGTTTACGTGGTATTCTGTTCAGCCTCACCAGGCATTTCCAGCCTAGCATCCCAAGAGGAGACGTGTTTCTCTGCGCAGCATTTTCCCTCTTCCGCTGCCTGAGAAGCAGAAGGGCCAGCATGGGCTGACCAAGTTATTAATCATTGCCACATCTCTCCCATTAAAATGTATAGGCTATGACTCTACAAATACCTCTGTGCATCACAGGGAAATCTCATGCATATGAGGTCTTGTAAAAAGTCCCCAGCTCTAATAACTGTTTTGTCCAAAAGGATTCCAAGTGATTTACGAGCTCAACTCTGACTCTCAAGAGCAACTTCAGCACCTAAGGAGTTTAAATAACAGCAAGGACTCAGTGGCTCAGATCTTGCCTTCCCAATATAATTTCCACTGTAACAGCTAATTATAATTACTGGTACAGCAGGAACAACTTGATACCCTCCCCATCCTTTTGGTGACTTACGATGATCTGCTGCTACAGCAGACGACAGGGAGAAAAGAAAAAAAGAAAAGAAAGTAAAAAAGGTCACTCTTTCCCACATGAGAGCTGCTTAGGGCTCGTCCATGGGGAAACAACACGTCGACCAACCCCACCAGCTGTCTGCAGACTGAGAGCTTCAAGAGCGGACACTCCAGCTCCAGTTCTGCCCTCTCCTCCGCAGTAACTCACAGGTGGACAGATCCACTGGCCGATGCTTTCAGAAACAGGCCATCCGCGCACTTGAGGCATTTGCCCTTTCTCTGTCAGCACGTACAGGGCAATGGCATTCAAACCCTGCTTCGAATCCAAACGCTAAATAAATACAATAGATACTAATTGGATAAAACGTAAGAGAACCTCTGGCTGGCAACCAGCACAGAAAGATAAACACAGAGCACCAATTTTGTATAAAGGTGAATTCAGTCTTCTGCGCCTCCCTGCCACTAGGTCCTGGTATATTATCAAGCAAATCAAGCTGGTATGTTAGAGAGACACTCAAATAACCCAAAAAATGCAAGAAAATTTCATGGTGTTCAGTTCTGCACAGTGGCTAACACCAGCCCCACCACGAGGGGGCAGGAGAGCCGGGACGCACAAACCTGCCGCACATGGACACACCACCTTCAGATTCCCAGGAAATGCCAAACAGCCATGGGAGGTGCAGGAGGATGAAACTCAGCTAAGAAGGAAAAAAGCAGGGACAGAGGGGTCTCTTCCTCACTTTTTGCATAATTTGACCTAAATTACATGCTCACACTAAGCAGCCAGGAGTGGATTTGAGGAAAATCCACTTTTTGGATTTGAGGGGCTTCAGCCTGCTGCATAGCTTCCCCATAGGAAAGCTGCATTATTTCCATATCTCTTAATGGGCAGCCTTTTGCCTACTGCTTATGTCCAGTTTCTCCCTTTGATCTAGCTCAGCAGTCTAAAAATAAAGTTAAAATATAAACATTGATATCCATATCACAAAGAGGGTCAAGGCAGGAGGGGATTTTTAGTTGAGGGAAGAGGGCTTAATCCACAAAATAACTTTGACATTTTGTCGTACTCACTGAAAAAACTCTTCAGCACCTACAGCCTGGCTAAGACATTTGGAAATACAGGTGAGCTTCTAATCAATACACAGCCTATCCTCGAGGGGAAAGCAAGGCATAATGGTGCCACGCTGTATACCCACTATGCCAGTCAAGGCAAATCAATGATTCATGATTTTTCTGAACGCCAGGCTGCACCATACCCTTCCTCCTCCTCACTGGTGCACGGTTCTCAATCAGCCAGAAAAATACTTCCACAATAGAACGAACTGGCCTGGTGGCCTGACCTCAGTTGTGGTGTTTTCTATAAAATTTCACAGTTAAACCCAGCTTCAACAGCGGGTACTCAAGGAAGAAATGCACCACCTCCTCGGGAAGGTCCCACTCATAGGCAAGGCTGCCATTGCTTGTTCTGAAGTCTCGTCTCTGGTCCCACCAGCTCCAACTGTTGAGCTTGTAACCAGCTTGGAGAGGAGAAAACCTAATGGAGAAATGGACTGAGAGGTTCGGGGAGACCCGAAAAGGAAGAAGCCTCAGTCCTCAGAGATGGGGTGCTGGAGTAAAAGCTAACTAAATCAATAGGTGAGACAGATGTGCGCAAAAGTCTGCCACCACCCAAACCCGCTCTTCTCCTGTTATTCCTCGTTCCTACAGTTTGCTTTGAAAATGGTTGCATAGAGTCAGGTTCCAACTGGGGAGCCACCACGCACAGATGCAACTACAGGAAAAGAAGAGAGTGGTTAGGGGATATTCCCCCCCATGCCACCATATCCCACCACAGGGAAACCCACGGGACACCGGGGACAAGTCAGGGATGGAACTAACGCAGATCCAGAGGCAAATACAGCACAGGGCCTGCCTGGGCAGGAAAGTTTCAACAGTGGAGCTGGCTTAACATGCTCCAACAAAACAACTTTGTGGGAGGGTTGGTGGCATCCCCCAGCCACGCTGCCCACGCCAGTTACTGCCTGCCCAGCGTGGGAAAGCAAGAAGTCCCGTGGTCGTCCAGCCAGCAGGACTGCCCTTGGCCAGGCAAGCGGGAGAGGAGACAGCTGGAGCTGTCAGCTGGAGGAGTCACACCTCCGTCTGCCTTGGAGGCAGCCAGGCAGGACTTACGATGGCAGCCTAATTTAGCAAACATTATCGCTGCTTTACAACAGGAGAATTGAGACACGCACAGATGAAGCATCCTCTGAAATTCAAAGCCCAGCCACTGCGCAGAACTGAACACAGATCTCTTGATCCCAGTCTAATAACTCAAAACACAAGAATATCTCCTACTCTACTCCATCCAAATACCTCCGTAATCATTAAAGATTCAAAAGGGAGCAGGAAAGCCTACACAGCAATTAAATCGTGTTTCGGTAAAGTATCGTTTTTGTGATGGATGCGCTGCGATATCCCGTGCGCTCTTTCTGTGGGGTTCCGCTTTTCATCAACTGCTGTAGCATGGAGTTAATGACACACGAGTTTCCACCCTTGTTAGGATTTGCTGCCTGCATTTGCTCACAACAGCTCCCCATATTTATTAGCAGTTTGATAACAAAGCGAAGTACTTGTGAATCTGGCCCCAAGCTCCGCTCAGTGAACTGTGAATTAACTGTAAATATAATTAGAGCTGTACCTCACACTCGGGACTGGGAGGAACAGGAGGTCTGCCCAGAGCTGTTACTACAGCAGTACGCAAGTCCAGGGCTGATAAAAATAGCAGCCCCAGCTAAAAGAGCAGAATTAATTACATCAGCTGTTAAAACAAGCTACACAGAGTGGTTGTTCCTCTACTTCAAAATCAAGAGGAAACTCCTCAGTCCTTCCTGCACTGTTTGAGGCATGAGTGATGGTTTGAGCAGCCACAGTCCCCTCCCGCTACATTACTGATTTCCAGGAGGTTTGACTCCATGAAGCACTGCTCAGTCATGGAGAAAAATTAAGCCAAAATTTTCTAAGACAGATACCTCAACTGATCTTCAAGAGTACCCATCTGCACCCTTTTAGAAAAATCCAGCCTTCTGGTAAGATGATGAACACAGCCGTTGTGAGCACCCACAGCTCTCATCAGATGGTTGCCTGTCCCCAGTGGGGGGATCAGTGCTCTCGTAAGACAAGCGATAAAAGATGAGCAGGGCTGCAATGGAAGGGCAAAGAACGTGTGAGCTGTGACAACTGAAAAACTGAGGTATTTTCAGGAAATGATGCATTGTTCGCCCTGTTGGACTTGGGGGGGGCCTTGGCAGGCAGGTCAGCAAGGACTGGAGGCGAGAAGAAGCAGCTTGAATTGAGTGCAGTAAAGATCAGACGGCGTGATCCCAGAAGGGAATCCCTCAGGAGAACAGGGGCAATGGCCACAAGTCACAGTTTGGAAGACTTAGTCTGGAGGTCAGAAAGGTCTTCCCTCAGAGGGAGCACAGGAACAGGTCCCAGGGAGGGGAGGAGTCCCTATCCTGGGTGGGTTTGGGGCTCAGCTCAGCAAAGCTACTGCTCTCCTGACCTCATGCAGGCAACCGTCCTGCTCCGAGAAGGAGGCTGGGCTGGAAACCTCCAGAAGATCCTCCCAACCAACGTTTCTGCAGTGTCATGAGATACTGCCTGTGTGCGATCAAGTGAGATGCATTTGGTAGGGGGGGACGCAGGAAAGCACAGGCCATGAAGAAGAGCAAAAGTAGGAGGCTAAAGCCCTGAGGATTACATGCCTTCCTACATAAACAGCTTTTCTATGAAAATAGGCTGATCTTTTGCAGGGCGACAAACTGAGACCTGCAGCAAAGGGGAAGCGCTCAGCCAGCATGTGCACCCCTTCCCACTCAAGCCAAGGATGGAGGCTTAAGACCCTCTGCCATGGGGAGGGTCAGCACAGACAGCCCCCCACAACCCGGCCACATCCTCCAGCCGCCCTGTCCCATGGCAGAAGCATTTCCCACCCCAGAGCTGCAGCAACTGCAGAGCATACCTCTGGGTAATGCAAACAAAACCAGGACACCGTAGCCATCCGCACATTTCCGACTTCAATCCATGACCACAGAGGCAGGCAACACGCCATAAATTGAACAAAAAGCCTCGTAACATAATGTCTCCTTGTGTTGCCTTCTCCCATAAACAAGCAAGATTTATGCATTCCTGGGGCTATTAACAAGAGCCATTTGTCTTTATTTCTGCATGTAACTAATGGAGACACCAGCAACATTGATGAGCCTCATGGGATTAATTACTAAAGCCATTTTCAAGGGGGTATCTCTGGACTTGGTTTCCCTCATATTAAAGGAAACGTCAAGCATTTTTCAAAGCATAGGATGAAATTTCATTTAAGAGACCAATGGCCCATGTGAGTGCAATCATTACCAGGCTCAGACGCGGCCTAGCGAAAAATTACAAGTGTCCAAAAGGTTGACGACTTTCTCAAGTTTTCTTTAATTACTTCATTTTACAGCTATTAAAGCAGCATGGCAAATCAAATGCAACAAGGCCAAAAAAAGAAAAAAAAAGAGCCAGTGGGTCCATATAGGTCAAGTCTGACTTGCTGATGGCCAGAAGTGAGGTGGTTCTTTTAGATACCCATTTCCAACCAGCCTGGAGGAACCCGGAATTCAGGACTATCCCCGTTCCAGGGAGATTCACACAAATCAGGGGAAAAAGAGGAGGAAAAAAAGAACAAAAACCCACATTTGATAAAACCCCGTGGTCCCAAAATAAATCAAAGGGTCAGCGTCAGCACAGCTTAGGACCCTTCAGTCTCATGGTTTCTATAGGTTCGTCTTCCTACTGAGTGTCCGCACTGGGGCACAGAATAACCAGACAAGGGACGGAAGGACAAGGACAGACCAGAAATACTGGAGACAGTTTAAACTTTGTAAATATGAGCTTTCACCACGACGACACAAACAGAAATGAGTCATTAACTTAATTCATTTTATGAAAAGTTGAATAAAGGTTAATAGAAAATTAGTCATCTTTCCTTAGGTTTTTTTCCCTACCCATCCTACATAATTTAATTAAAACCGTGCTATGGAGTTCCAGAGGATGATTAAAAATAACTTCTAATTTTCTATTAAACTCCTTAGGTTTGTATAGGAATTCCTATAGAACCTTATTAAATTTCTGTTTACCTGTGCTACATTTCATTTCTGTTATATACATCTTTGCCTTAAGTCTAAAGGGATTTCACAATGAAGGTGGCTTATAAAATAAATATTATTTCCTATGGCTGGCAGTCCAAACTTTAGATTAACATTAGATCAGTGCAGGAGAACATCCACAGTGGAAAAACTCTTTAAAAAGCAACGTTATTAGCTTTGTTTTTCTGAATGGGAGACAGAAAGACAGTCAAAAAGATCTTTTCTAGTTATCACTGCTGTAACTTAGCTGAAGACGACAGGAATGTAAAGGTTGGTATGGCCATTGTTTTGATTTTTTTCCCCAGCCTTCTTGGTATTTTAATTTCACAGTGGCACATGCAAGAATACAACCCATAGCAACTCAGTCACTCTGCAAGCTTACCAAAAGCCGAGGATGTTTTCTCCCAGTTTTCTTATGTTGCTGTGGAGCTACAGTACAGAGCTATGTAGCGTTTATTAAAACAAGGCTAGGTTGCTTTACAACAGGTAGGATATATTCAACAAAACCAAAAAAGGATGCAGAACTTGCAGGCCTATGAAACCTACTCCAAATGGTAACGAACAGCTCTGATATCCTTACTCAAGTAGATGCATCTTGCTCTCGCCCCTCCTTAAAAACTGAATCCAGCTAACTCATTCAGCAGTTTCTGTGTTTGGTCCACCCACACTGAATTTCTGGCTAAACCTAGACAAGTCAGAAGCCCAGAAAGGCTCGTACAATGTATCTGTGTGTTCTCATTGACATGAAGGAATTGCACAGACCTATTTCTTTTTTTTAAGGAGCAAGTGACCAGCAATCCTCACACCCAGCACCCACCCTGCTGCACTTACACCATACAAGTAGAAGGGGCCGCATTTTGAAATTTGCACAAGAGAGACCCAAGGGCATGCACAGGCTCGAAGCTGCTCACGTAACAGCCTGCCAGCACATCTTCTAGCACGGGAATCTGCATTAACAGCACAAGCAATAGAAACGGTGGTGGTTGTTCCTCCTCCAGCAACACAAATCACCCGCTGCTGCAAAAGGACAACCACACAACAGCAAGGAACCGGCTCTGGGCCTCGAAGAGTCAAGTTTGATGCCAACTGCCTCCTGTGTGACTCTGGTCAAATATTATAAGCTTGGCTTCATTAAACCAGGCTTGTTGAAGCAGACCTTAATGGGAGTTAGGTGCTTAAATACCTTGGTATTGGTACTTGGACCTTAGGGTTTTTTTCATGCTGCTGCTTTCGTCCCAAGGGAATACACTAGTACCTCCCAGGGGAGGTGTGAGATGAAGAATCACCCATAAGCACCCAAGCACACATGCTCACATAGAATGGGAGGCAGTCCTGGCACATGGCACACATCCTCACCATCAAGACTTAAAAAAACCCGAGCCTACAAGGGCAAGAGCAGCCCCTCCAGGAGCGGTGCCAAGGTCTTTCCTGGCCCATGGCCGCCTGCCTCCGCAGAACAAGATTGATGAAACAGCAGAATATGCCATTTTGAAACTAATTGCACAACAAGACAAGACTCTTTAATATCATGCATCTGATCCTAGGGGGAAACAATTACTAGGAGATAAAAAGAACAGAGAGGGAAAAAAAAAAAAAAACACCAAAAACCACAAACTTCTGTGTGCAGAAGATAGATTTACACAGTTTCTACATTTCATTAAGAAAGCCTTCTGTGGGTTTGACAGTCACCTTGAGCAGCATTACGGAGGGAAGGGAGGAGTCTGTAAACATTCAGGAGCCGTAACATTGCAGTTCTGCCCTCAGGTAACTGTGCTGCCATTAAAGGCCAAATCTAATAGGAACTCATTCTGGCTTGCAAGCCAGAAAAGCCTTCAATAATCAATTAAAATGTGAGATAAGACTGCAGCTGCTTCCATGTACATGGGCCACTCAAGTCCGGGTCCCTCATCAATTTTCTGAGATCAATATGCATCAGTGCATCGCTGTCAGGCACATACCTGTCATCCCTAAAGGCTGTGATCGAACACCAGTGCCCTGAGCACGTAACGGGAACTATCCCCTATTTTTCTTTGCAAAGCTGAGACAAGGTTTGACTAAACCAGTTCGTTCCTTGAGAACGGGGCACAAGCACTGAAGATAAACTTTTTTATTTAGAAGGAACGCCAAATAACATGGAAGGAGCTTGTATTCTTTAAAGACCCAGACTGAAAATCCCAGCTATTATCTGTATGCAAAAGGACCTTACAGCAGGTGTCTGTAACACAGACACTGTTCCCCCACAATTTTATTGCCACTGAACTTTGCCTATCTTTCCATCCTAACATAAGATTTCGTTTTCCGAATAGAACAGAATAATTCCTAATTTGAATTCCACTGCACAACAGAAACAGCCTGTAAAACCTTAAAAAGAAGCCAGTTCCCTCTAGCAGAATAGAAGATATATTAGGCTTCGGGACTGTACAGAGCAGAACATAAAATTAAAATAACAGACATCATAGAGTTTGATAGCATCTTCCAATCTCAAAGATCTCAAAATACATTACTAACTGCAACAGCCATTGCTCTGTTAGACTGAATTTGAATCATACATTCTGAAGTGAATCATACATTCAAGAGAGGAGTTTAGAAGTCTTTATGTAAATGGGAAATACTTTGTTGATCCACAAAACGCTACCAGCTCTGGGAGGGCGCACAGCAGCACTACACAAAGGTCATAACATTCACCATAGGTGTGCCAGTTACTCCAGCTCAGTTTAGACAGCAAGAGTAAATTAGCATTTACTCTCTCACCAGCAGAGAACGATCATCCCATAAATGTATTTTCATCAGCTTTATGTAATTCAGGATCTTCATTTTCTTTGCTCTCCCCAGTACTTAATGCCTAAAGAACATATTCTGTGGTTAAAAATTGGTATTGCTATAAAGCAATGTAATAATAATATCCCTTTTCAAGCCAACTCCCACAGGCTCCTCACTAGAGGGTTTAATCTAAGATTATAGTTAATAGCTGCCTCAGTGTTTTCGTTAGTGGCTACTTTTTTTTCTTAAAGTTTTAGTTTTTATGGAGATAAAAAGAAAGCAAGCACAGTCTGTTCTAAAAAGTTTCTCCAGTTCCCAGTTCAGTGTTGATTCAAAGCAGTCCAATAAATTCTTTTTTTTAAATTCTTATTTCTTTTTATTTTTTATTGTGTGCCTTTTAAGAATAAGCTTGGTTTATCCTTTATCCTCTTTCTGCAGACACAGGAGAGTCAGATCTATACTCAATATCCAACTTCCACAAAGAAAAACCATTCTAACAGGATTTTTTTTTTTTAATGCAAAACCTAGAATTCAATTTTTAGGTGTCTCAAATACCTCCCAATGCTGATAAACAGGTACATAATCCAAGCAAAATAAGTGTCTTGAATCCTCACAGCTAAATTCCAATTTCTGTGCAAATTTCAAATGTTGCCCTCCAGTCCCAAGAGTTACACGTTGCACAAGCAGATAGTAAAGCCAGTGACCTGATTTGTTCTGCCAAGTGTATAACATGTCATAAAATATTGCAGAGGAAAGAGCAAAATTAGCCATTCCAGCACCTTCGTAATCAATGGCAAAAAACACAGGACTCTCCCTAGGCGTCAAGCAGGTCTCCAAACCCTGACATTTTCTTTATGAGACCTCGTTTTCCAAGTCATTAATTTGTCAGCATTTGTACAGTATTTCATAATGCCAGAAGAGCAGCAAACTAAGGCATCTTAAAACCAAAAGTCCAGAGATTTCCCATCCATTGAAAAACACAGAAAAGAGCTGGCTTTCTCTTAAATATCCACAGCAATGCCCTCAAGCCCATACATCAACTAACACCATTCAAAGCCAGCACATAGGTACACCTTACCTCCCCTGCTCAGCGAGAAGCACCCTCTCTTTTTCCCCCACTATGACAGCAGATTTCAATAGGGGAAAATATCAGGCTGAAAGAAATCTGGTTGAAGTCAGAGACATTGAGCATTTGAGCATCCATGAAGTCATTGCAAGAATCCTCCAGTAGCGAAGAAATGGAAACCAGTACCCTGTGGGACTGAACTTGACTCCCAAACAGTTAGACGAGAGATACCAGCACCTAAACTTTGCCATATTTGACTGCAGGGAAAGAAGACTCCCTGGGCAGAGTCTGTCATATTTATTACTTTCTCTGCTTTCCATAAAACTTTGCACCGCAAAAAACAATTTTTTTATGCAAAAATTTTTTAAAGGACGCTAACTCTAAAAGCTCCTAGAATAGCCACTAATCCCTAACCAATCCCAGAAAGCAATATACTCAATGCCTGTTTGCACTGGAGAGACCTGATTCGGCATTTTTCTTTGACTCAAACTCCTGCTTGCTGTCATGAGAGTAAGTTGGGCAACACAACAGGAGATACAGGCTGCAGACTAGAGACGCGTACAACCAGAGAAATCCACGTCAGGCTGGATCCACACTGCGGAAAGCCCTTCCTGCGCAAAAAGCACCAAGTTCGTTAGTTAACACTGTCCCTGTGAGTGGCATCACAAAACAGCCCAGATATATCTAGGAACCACCCCTCTGCCAGG
>NW_010527004.1:185924-188389 GCF_000687285.1 Phaethon lepturus
GGGGGGGGGGGGGGGGGGGCATATTGTCATCACTGTGATGAAATACCTAACTGGAATTTCATACCTACTTGAAATGGATTTTAGCTTTTGTTATGCCCTTTACCATTCCTGTGCTGTAACTACTTTCTGATCAATTTAGTACGGCACTATAAATATGACTGGAACCTTCAAAACCATCGTCGTGATGCCAAACCGACCCCACGTGCAGCAGGCCTGACACTAGCACCTGAGATAGCTCTAAATTGCCTGGCTGAAATGATCATTCCACCTGCTAGGAGAGGGGCACTATCTCATTGGGAAAAAAAATGGATTTGGGTGAGGATTTGAAACGCTTCAGCTTCATTTAGACTAATCCCTCTAACCACCAAGATAAATCCAGTTTAGCAAACCCCTGCCCCATCCCTCCAGACAGGGCCCTGCACCGCACGTTGATCCAAGGAGGAAATGCTTGTTAACTTTTTGCTGAAATACAGTATTAAAAACATCTGAGCTGGCAATTGAGAGTATCTTTCAAAAGATTTCCAAGTCATCCATTGCTTACACATCCTGCAAGGCAAAGACTTGAGCATGTACCACCTCAGAGATTTTTTTTTTCCTTGATATAGTGGATATTCTTATAATTCAGATAAGACATAAAATCCAATTGCCACATGCTACAAACAGCTGCTAATTGTCAGCTGAAATAAAGGGGAAAATGCAGTTTCTGTTCCTACAGCTGGGATCACAACTGTTGCAACCCCAGGAGAGGTCACAGCCCTCAAAGGTAATCCCTGGGAGCAGTACAGAAACACCGCCCTCATGACGGTATACGGAAAGTCAGCACATTGCTTCTAAGGACTTTATGGCCTTAAGAATACTAGAAGGAAAAAGAAAAGGAAAAAAAAAGAAATACACCTTATTTCATTTGCATCTACTATATATGTTCCCATATACCACACATGCTTCATATTACTGTGTGCATGTTATTATCTAGGGATACACTGGAAACTGCTACCAAGGTAACAGGGATAGTAATAAACAGCAACCAGGGGAAAAACAGCACCAGGAAGACAAGGCATTTCCTCAGGTTATATTTTTGTTCCCCCTCTTATAGCCTACTCTGTTATTAACATATCAAACATTGGATTTGTATAATTCGACATCTTTTGCATTTTTTGAGAATTAAGATCAGAGGTTTTAATAGCTCTGCTAAAAAAAACCCCACTCATTAATGACTGAAGACAAAGTGCTCTGACATTTCTTACATGAGGGACTCTCTAGAGGACACATATTTGTGTGAGTCAACAGCATATGTCATTCAGAAAATAATGCATTTGAATGAGACTTTTTTCCCTGCTAGTTTTATTTAATGAACAAACAGAACAAATCTTCAGCACATCTTTTTGAAAGGATGTATGGCAAGGCACAGGTTAAGTTGGTTTTCAAACTTCACTATGACAGGCAGAGAATTTTCCAATATTGGTATAGATCTGGGGAGAATGGCTGCACAGGGCAAACAAAAGGATTTATTTCCCTTTTTATGATAAGATGACAATTCAGGAGCCTAGCAAATCCTTAAAAAGAAGCCTCTAGTGGATGGATGCAAACAGAAATGAGCCTGGGCACCTCTGCTGCTGTTTTGACGATCACATTTATATACCTAGCCCAGATCAAATAGGGATAATTGAGCTCTTTCAGGGGCCAGATGGAGTCTCAGTCTCAGGTGTTGACAGTTTTCATTTCTTAACTGTTTTACAAATGAATGTGGATGTTTAGGGATGAATTTCCATTTTTATACAGAAGCCACTGCTTGATCATGGTCCCAGCTCGTCTGAAAAAAAGGCTGAGGACAGTAAAGATTTGCCAGGGGAGCACTTGGGAAGGACTGCCGCTTCCCCAGCCTCTCTTACCTGCGTGCCCTGAGTCAGGTCCCCTGGCTTTCATGGTGGCCCTTGTATTGCTGCTATTATTGTTATTATTATTCCCGAGAGCACCAAAAGCTGATACAATAGGAGGGAGGCGAGGTGAGCTTTACTCTGCCCTGCCGAACACTAACATAACTGCCCACGTCCCAACAGCACCACAGTACCTTTGTAACTGGAAGTGATTCACGAGTCCAAAGGAGCTCAACTGGAATTTAAATTCTCAGGGGAGGCCGTTGGGCTGACAGAAAGGAGAGGAAAAAAATAAAAAGCTCAAGATGGGTACATTTGATCTGAATGTCTCAGAAAGACAGATATTGAACTCCACAACACTATATTTAGACTTGCTTTTCAAAGGATAAATGCACTTCAAATTCTCTTTATTAGGTTCCATTCTTCAGTAGTGGTTTATTCTGCTAAAAGCAAAACTGCCGTGCCTCGGAGAGGAGCATGGCGGCCCCTCTTCGCACGGTGGCACAGGGCATAGGGAGCTTGACAGTCCCTTCCCCACCTCAAACATTCCCCATGAAGATGTGGCAGGGGAAGAGGATAATTTCCCACTCA
>NW_010527004.1:188420-190905 GCF_000687285.1 Phaethon lepturus
AAGGGCTGGGTGTCAGCACACGTGGGGTGGAAAACCCCATGCAGTCAGAAACTAGCTCCACAGCTGCACCCACACCTGCCCCTTGCCACCCAGCAGGACCAGGCAGCCCGCTCCCCTGCGCGCAGACACATGGGTCAAAGCAGGACAAATTATCCTGAAGCAGCAGACTCCTCTGCAGCAATTAAACAGAGAACCAAAACGCCCTTTTTAGATGACTAATTGTTAGACAAGATACCACCCACATGTGGCACACTCCTCCTCAGCATCACCAGCCCAAATTCAACACGCTGTGGGGAGCAAAAGGCATCGCACTCTTTTGGCTACCTGTGAAAAGCCACGCGACAGTGATCTAGGGATGGGTCTTCACTGCAGAGCCACACCAAGCCAAGCTGCCTCTTGAGTCCGGTCCCCACAGCAAAACCACTCAGCATCCACCTGGAGCACAGTGCCCCTCGGGGACACCGCTGACGCAGCAGGTCAAGCCTTGCTCCGAACACAGACCAGCTCCTCTGAGCAAGCCTCGCTGCTTGCGAAACACAAACGCAACACCCCATGGGATGGATCTGGCCCACGAAGAGCCCTGAGGGGGCATAATGAGACCCTGTGCTACCACGGCTCACAACACCCCCAAGGTCGCATGGAGCAAACTGCCTCCCACCTGCAAGGGGCCACACTAGAGCTTCTGGTACCAAGGTTTTTACCAAATTGCAGCCCGGAAAGTTGGTCCGCTGGGAGGACTGCATCCAATTTGAACAGGCCAGGCATGACCCAGAGAGGCAAACACTGCTCACTGAGGACTCTCCTCCAGACACTGCACTAATGCACTGTACAGAGAGCGATCCACATGTTCTAAGTCAGCTCAGATTTAAAAAGCCACATACTTCAAATGTCTCCAAAGAATACTAAAATGAAAACTCGGTCACACTGCACTGTGACTACTGTGAAGCACTATTAAAGAGAAGCTAACATTTGTTTTCAATTACCCAGCGTATATTTGAAAGACTTAAAATTGTCCCCAAAGTATTAAATAAATGTGGTGTGTTTACTATGCGCTTGTGCGTGGAAAACGAGTTATCTGACAACCATCTCCAAATACCAATACTGCAACAATATCATCATATTGACATATAATGAGTCTCCCTGGGCTTCAAATCATGTTAAAAAGCAAAATCAGAAAACAGAGGTATGCTAAACACTGCTCTTCGAGATAGAGAGTAAATGCAAATTATAAAGCTAGTATTTTATTCCCTTATCTCCATTTTGTTCCTAGCAGATCATGTTGCCATTTTAGCCAAACTCTCCAGACAAAATAACACAGAAAGCATGAAAATTTGTGCCAAATGCAAAATAACATCCATAAATTTATGAACTAACTAGACTGACATGCAATGCAATGCAAAGTGTTTGCCAATCAATAGCCATAAGCATCAATTCCCTGTGAATAGCATTCCTGTGCCATCAGGCTCCCACCAGCAACAGGCAATGCCATTTTCTGCTTAACTTTACGATCACTGTAATTTCCCCTAATCAATGATATCGACGGGTGTGTGAGATCGAAATCCAGCAAGCGTAGCACTGATGCAGCAGACAATGCAAAAGGGACATGCAGTAATGACAGCGCCTGGGGTACGCAGCGCGCTAGCAGTGTTGCTTAGCAATATAGCCCGTGCGTGCCCATCCTTACGCTGCTGCCTACACCTAGGGAGGAGAGAGATTTCAACAGCAATCAAAATACTGACAAGGAGAAGGAGGAGGAATAACTGCATGCAAAATAAATAGTAAGTGCTCTGCCTTTTCTATGTGATTTATGAAAATTTAACTCCCAATTCCCCGTAGAGCATCACAGGAAGCGGATGGTGCTGGTTAATCAAGGTGATGCCTTGCTTTCCCCGCTCACGTCCCAGTGACTTCACTGCAAAGCTTACTGGCCACTCCTAAAAGCATCCTGCACTGGGAATCCAAGTGCTTGGGCACATCCAGAGTCATCTGCGATCAATAGCATACTTGTCCCTTGTTCTGTTGCGACGAATCAGCAGAGAGTGAACTTCTCCCGACTACCAGAAAGCTTTGCTGGGACCTCCACTCAGGATGGATTAACAGCACCAGAGATTGATTTGAGTCACTGACAGCTGTGACAAATGAAAACCATCATATTTAAGGGCTGCAATGCTCTATGCTGGACATGACAGGCAGGGCTTTAGAGCGGTGCTCTGGGTTGTGAGACATGGCCCGCACTGTGCCTGTGAGGCAGAGAGGGACCTGTGCTGCTTGAACCCTTACTCCTGCAGAAGCTGCTTATACTTAGATAAAATGAACTATACGACCTGCAATAATTGCCTCATATAGGAGAAATGGTGAACAGCAGAGCAATAGCAAGTGAACAGGTGGTTTATTTTTTTTGGTTACTTTTCAACAGTAAGTCCTTCAAATAAAGATTTAATTCAGACATATCTCTGTCATAATAATATAATATAATAATATTTAA
>NW_010527005.1:0-1542 GCF_000687285.1 Phaethon lepturus
CTGGGCCCCGCCCACGCTGAGTCAGAGCTGCAGCTCGTCAGGAGCCCGCGCCACCGGCCTGGCGCGGGGGGCAGCTGCGGCACTCACTCGCTCCCTGTGCTGCTGCCGCCTTCACGGTTTGGCCGCTTTGGGAAGAGTCCCCCGGCGCGACCCTTCGCCCCGTAGCCCTTCGCCTTGGTGGTTTCTAAAATTCTCTTGTTTACCTCGTTGTTTTCCTAATATCATCAATATGTTTTTGTAGATTATTCTCACCTAATTGGGTGAGATCTTCCCCTTGGTATTGGGATTGGTACGGCCTCCCAAACAAAACTTCAAATGGACTTAAAGTCTTTTTAGTTCTTGGATTTACCCTGATTCGTAATAGGGCTAGTGGGAGCGCTTGGTACCAATGTAGATTTGCTTCTTGACTGATTTTAGCTAGCTGCTGTTTAATTAAGTGATTAATTTTCTCCACTTGCCCACTTGCCTGAGGTCGGTATGGAGTATGTAGTTGCCAGTCAATCCCTAAAAACTTACTAACTTGTTGCGCTATTTGCGCACAGAAGTGAGTACCCCTATCAGAAGATATTACTGCTGGTACTCCAAATCTAGGAATGATCTCATTTAAAAGTACTCGTGCCACTTCCCTAGCCTTATTAGTCCTACAAGGGAAAGCTTCTGGCCAGCCTGGAAAGGTGTCTGTTAATACTAACAAATACTGAAACCCCTCTTTTCTTGGGAGTTCAGAAAAATCTATTTGCCATTGTTGTCCAGGCATGTTTGCTTTTCCAATACTGCCAATTTGTATCTTATGCGTGGTATTTGGATTGTTTTTCAAACATGTTTCACATCTTTGGGTGCCGTGCTTCACTGGAGTGTATAAATTTCGACTCACTGTTCTTTGATTTAAATATTTATACAATGCATCTGCTCCCCAGTGTGTTTTATGATGCTCTTCTCGTAGGATTTTCTACAATATGTTATAAGGTACTATTATTCTACCATCTGGCATTGAATACATTCCCGTTTGTTGGTCTTTCTTCCCTCCTAGATCATTTATCATAACTTTATCTTCTTTAGAATATTCTAATTTCTCATTCTCTATTATATTGAGTTTACCATCTGGGATCAAAGAAAAAGTGTTTGCAATTTCTGTCCGTTCCGCTGCCACCTTAGCCTCAGAATCAGCCAATTTGTTCCCAACCTCTGGATCAGTGTTACCCTTTTGGTGTCCTTTGCAGTGCATAATTACAGCTTCCTTCGGTAGTTGCAGAGCATCCAGCAATTGTAAGATTTCTTTAGCGTATTTCACTTGCTTTCCTTGAGCAGTCAGCAGCCCTCTTTCTTTCCAAATAGCTCCATGAGCATGTACCACTCCAAAGGCATATTTGGAGTCTGTCCATATGTTGACCTTCTTTCCTTTTGAAATTTCTAGTGCTCGGATTAAGGCAATAATTTCTGCCGTTGGGGCCGCTGTTCTTGCAGGTAAAGGATTAGCTTCAATTACATTACAAGTAGTGGTTAAGGCATAACCAGCCTTACGAAGTCCTTGCTTCACAAAAC
>NW_010527006.1:0-12147 GCF_000687285.1 Phaethon lepturus
CCCAAGGGACTCTCTCAACCAGTGACCCGAAGAAGCCAAAGTTTGCCCTCCAGAAGTCCATGGTAGCAGTTTTGCTGGTCCGTCTCCTTACTTCCCTCACAACTGAGAATTCTATCATGTCGTGGTCGCTAAGCCCAAGATGGCCTCTGACCACCACATCTCCCACCAGTCCTTCTCTGTTTGTAAACAGCAGGTCAAGCAAGGCACCTCCCCTGCTGGGCTCACTGTGTCAGGAAGTTACCAACTTACCAGCTGTGTCAGGAAGTTATCCTCCACGCACTCCAGGAACCTCCCAGATTGTTTCCTCTCTGCTGTGTTGTACTTCCAGCAGTTAAGAATCGACTAAGTCTAGAAGTCTAGAAGTCTAGAAGTCTAGACTAAGTCTAAAAGAATTAGACCTTCTTTTACTAGGAATCGTGAACAAATGGATAAATAAACTAGGCAGTACGGTCCCTGTGTGCATTTTTATTGCAGAGCTCATACTGAAGGGTGTCTAGTTCCAAGCGGGTGCCTCCTCGTAAACCCATTGCAGAAAGCAAATAAGTCCCAGGGACTGTCGCTCCTTGTTGATCGTCAGTGGGCGTAGATGCAGTAGAGTAAAGGTCTATGACTCACTGAGCTTGCTAAGGTGAAACCACAAGAGAGTAGATAATTACACCATTTTAAAAAGAATTATCATGGTTTGATTACAGGGGGGAAAAAAAATCTTCTAATGGTGCCGTGACTCTTGGGAACTAAAATAGGGGATGGGACCAAAAGTGAGAAGTTTATGTCAAGGAATGGCAAATTGTCCCCTTTAATTGATCCGTTTTAATCAAACATGCCAAAGGTGATTTCTAGGACTGAAGGTATAATGGATCAAAACAGCCTAAGGTGCTTCCCCATGCCAGTTCTGATTAAAATAAAAAGGACAACTAATCAAAGAGACAAATTGACATGGGCAAGAGATTTCTGAATCCAGACATTACTGGAATACTTCATAAAAGAGATAACGCAACCTCCTGCCTTATGTACAAAAAAGATACTGAGTTCAAAATTGCCCCATCTAATTTAATAATCTGTAAATTGAAAGAGGGCAGGGGATTGCAGGTAATCCAGGTTGATACGAGAACTTCAAATACTGAGAGCAATATGAAGAAGGCATTTCCTTTTCACAGACAGTGAAGAATAATTTGGTGTCACATAGCGCAGAAAACAGGTATATAAAATGCAGAAAGTATTTGGGCAATTAAGAGCAAAAAGCAAATGTGGTATAAATTAATGGGTATCTATGACCTTTATAGATACATGAAAGTTGGCAGGACGGTTTTCATACCAGTAATGTCATTTTAAGATTACTACAATTTAGGCTGCAAAGGCAAAATGAAGACGACAATGAATGTAGGCACGGAGGACAGTGGTACCTCCTCTTTAATGGTGGTGTGGCACGGAGACAGACTCATCCATCTGTCCATCCATCCCAGCTGTGTCAAAGACTTGAAGCACACCAACAAAAGCCCGTCATTTTCTCTTTCCATTTGGATTTTTGTGAAGGTTTTAGTAGCGGTATCTACTCAGGCGGGTGGGTAGCAATACCTGGGGAGGTACCACAAGACTTTGGGAAATCAGACCAACGAAATGAGGGGCTTGGAGCACTCCTTCAGGAGGGGAGAGTCTCCGCTTGTACAGGGCACTGAACTGAAAGAGGGCCAGTGCCAGCGCTGATATGGGGGGGCTCAGCATCCTGGCTGGGAGATCGGGGGGGATCTCTGCAGTCTCGAGCTGGTCCCTCTCCCTGTGAGACCCCTTCACCTGCAGCAGGTAGAGAGTCAATGGCGAGACAGAGCTCTGCGTACAGGGTGGGCGAGACTGCTGCAGCGTGTGAGCCAGGACCGCTGCCCTGGGGAGATGGAGAGTTGAGAACAGCAGCGGTCAAAATAGGATAGAAGTGGAACTGGAGAAAGGAGGCAGCGGAAATGTGCTTCATTATCCCTTTGATAAATTCTTTTTAGCTCAGTCTGGGTCTGGGGCTTCAGGGGTGTGGTTTGGTGGGAAGAGACTGGCAGGAGTTTTTGAATGTCACCTTAGGGACTGTAACAATCATTCACAACTCTCGTACTGAAAGCTTATTTCCATGAAGGTGGGAAAAGACTGGCGAAGGTACATCGATCCTCAGGTGGAAAGGCAATGTTCACGTGAAGTGAGAAAGGTGTTTCTTACAAGGTGCCCTCACGGCCAAGATGTGAGGCTCTCCAACACCATGTCCCAGTGACCTTGGTAAGGAATAAGGCATGACACTCTTGTTATGGACCAGTAGGGACAGCAGTTCAAAGAAACCTTCGTTTGAGGTGACAGGTGAGAGAGTCTGTCAAAACCATAGGAATGTTTCTTCCTCATCCTGCTTTGCCTCTGCTTCCCCAGCTCCCTGCACCTCTGTAATAGCTGAAAGGAAGAGGGAGGCTGCAGCCTTACATGTTACAAATCTTATTCAAAGAGCATCCGTCAACGACAGCATGTGCCGTCAAGAGCGTTCGGTGGTTATTCCTTGCTCGGTGCAGTGGTGGCCACATAATTATGTCGCTTCGGGGCTTGCTAGAATCTAATACTAAATATGATTCCAGTTATTGCTGTGCATCACTGCTAGATTTACTTGTTTGATTTAAAGACAATAATATTCTGACATAGCCCTGGTTCAGGTGAACGGATACCTTCTCTTCAAGGACAATGCGTTTTCCGTAAGAAAAAACAGATTTGTCCCACCGCTTATGCCTACATTGAAACGAGCACTGTTCAAAATGTTGCTCGTCACAGGAAAAGCTGGCAAAGCTTTTGCGAAGGCATCGATAAAGGCAACCGAAGGCTCGGCAGCGGTCACTGTAAGGCGACAACGCATACGCACGCGGCAACGACGACATCATCATGGCGTACGGATACTCAGCCTTGATTTGGGGACGATGTATTCCAGGGTCTCTCACTGTCTACCTGCCGGGTCCAACAAGTGATTCACTGAGCAGCTAGAGCGGTCCAGCCAAGGGCTGTCGCCCCAGGAAGGGGGCTGAGGTGGTTTTAGCTTTTCCCCACGCACCGTGGGGTACGGTAGTGTCTCGGGCACGGTGCGCAGCGGTTTCGCCCACCCCTTCAGGTTGCCAATGGCTCTGGGCGTTTTGTTGCAGCCTGGCAGGATTTCCTGAGCGGTGCAGGGGATTTCTGGTTAGGGAAGGGTTTGACTAATGATGTGTTTGCATCTCCTTTGGGAATGTCCCCTCACGTGAGCTTCTCAAGCCCCAGAGGCCGCAACTCTTGCCCTGTGTCGGTGCTCGGCAAGCTTTCTTTGCGGAGTTCTGCCTTGGCTTGAACAACAGGGTTAAGCGAAATGGCGTGGCCCTTGGAAGCCATGTGCAAATATATATATTCTTTGTGCGCAGCCGGACTGCAGCCACTGTACAAGCAAGTAAAACAAGTTAGAGTGCATACATTACAGAAATGCACATCAATATATTTTACAGGGTATGTTAACTCAGGAGGTACCATGCTTTTGGTCCCTCACACGGTTTCTGGAAACAGGTTAGCTGTCTCTGCACTGCAACGCGCGCGTGCAGAATTTATTATCTTTCTTGTAAAGATATTCTGTTAAGAGCAAGAAGATTAAAAAAAAAAAAAAAAAGTGGTTTTAAGCCAACAAGTAACACAGATGGAATAGCTGACCTGAGGCTGGGTGATGCACACTGTCTCTAGAATGAAGCCCCAGGTTCCCCAAAAGAAGCCGAAGAACTATGCAGAAATCACCTGGGTTTCCCCGCAGCTCTAAGTCTTGAAGCTGAGATAGGTGCATAGAGGAAGTCAGTTGGTTTAGGAGATAAATAATGACTTGTTAAAAGCGTCAGATTGCAAGAAAGAGAAATCTCTCAAAATTCAAACCCCCAAATCCTGCGGATATGCCTTGACTGAGAGATATGGACCCTAATTTTTCTATCGGTTATACGTCTGGTCAGTAAGCACGCGACCACGCATATATAGCTAAGCAGAAGATACACATGCAGATGAGGCAAGATGCTTACTTTACTGTATATATGTATGAATTTGTGATATGTTTATGTAATACCATGCAGACATGCAACAAAACGTGGGGATAAATGTGGGGACAGAAAATCAGACCCAGTGTATGTGTTTTAGATAAGCACATTTTTTTTACTTTGGGTTCAGTATGCCATCAGGTGTGGTAGTGCTTTGGCATGTCGTAGCATAGACTAGCAATATAAAAAATAGTTATTTTGATTATTATTAGAGTTTTGCTTTTCTGCAACTGACTTTAGCTTTTATTTTGTTGCACATCCTTCTGTGTTTGGTAAAGCCTTAGTATATGTGTATAAATGCAATGCTAAATACTATTTTTTAATACTTTGAGCAATACCTTTCCTCAATGTACCCTCTTTAAAAGAAATATTTGTTTCTTTGAGAGACAGTTTCAATAGCATGTGGCAGATTATTTTAATAAAACAAAGTGAGATCGATATCATGAAAGCAGGATTAAATATCTTTAAGAAGATGGTTGCATCCTAACCCTTTGTACGTGATTTTATATTTTAGAAGTGGAGAGATAAATAAAGGAGAATCGCAGAATATGATTCTGTGATCCGCTTGTATTCAGGAAGGTAGAGGTTACTTGAAATATGTATGATGAAGCTGGATTCTTCATGAGATAAGGTAGAACAGATTCTTCAGTGAGGCCAAGAAGGCAGTCTTTCTGAAGGAGACAACCAAGAGGCTGCAGGTGATGTAAACAAATTCTATTTCTTGGAGATTGAAGTGAGCTTTTAGACATTTGAGAGACCCTATTAAAAATTGAACTGTGCTCACCGTCATCTATGGGCAATATTGATTGCTGAGTTGTTTACTTGTAAAAGGAATTCTTTCTAGTCAAGTGATGCAGTTTTAGGGAAGGGAATGACCTCTGCAGGAGGAGGGGGCGTACAACTGTAAATCATACAAAATGTGATTGAAACTCTCCCACAGGCAAGAAAGAAAATCAAATTAAAGCAAATATTGTATTAAAGGAGTTTCAGTGGATGCCTTGGAGAGCTCTGATTTTCATGTAAATGCTCATTTAGACTGAGGTTTACTGCCTCCTCAGAATAATGGAGAAGAAAGAAAAGCATATTTAATTGGAAAAGGATGGAATGCCAAGGAAATAGATGAATTGCAATTCATTTTCTAGATTTTTGCCTCCAGATCTAGTGGCCATGATAGCTTACTGTCTTAAATTGCACAAAGGAAAGCTAGTAACTTCAGTCCACATAATTCGGGAACTCTTGCTTTTTTTTCTTTGTCACATCTTCTAGATTATTGCAGCTTTAGATAATTTCCCCGCCAGGTCCTTTTGCATGTCCTTGTGGGAATTGCCTAGTGATTGACAGCTTTGATCTGGAAATTGTTGGAGCTAAACTGCTACAATTCCTATGGAGGGAACTGCCAAATAATTTGACAGATAGATGCCAAGAAATGACGTATGTGGATCTGTCAGACAAACTTTTTCAGAGGAACCAACCTTCGAGTTTTGCTGCGCGGGTGTGGTGAGCACTGGGCATGGCTGGTTCCATGAGCCTCTTTCTGCTGGGCTACGAAGAGCTGACGGCACCCGTGCTCTGCAAAAGCAGGGTGCCGGGATGGGCGATGGATGCTGTCAGTAAATACCCCCAAAAAAAGGGTCATCAGAAATTAAGGGTTTTGTGGTCACGGCACCAGCTCACAGGCAAATAGTTTCATGCCTGAAAGTGTGAAATTGATGGAAAGTGTTTCCTGAAACGAGATTCTTAATAAGAAACCCAAGAGTGAATAAGACCATTTTAACTGAGCTCAGGATGAACCTAAGAGAACTCAAACATATTGTTCTCTTGCGTCTTTTTTTCCCTTTTTCTTGGCATTTGCACACAAAAGTACCCCCAAAATTAGACTGTTCAGATTTAACCCGACAGTAAGAATCAGCACGATTATAAATGTCATAGTATCATGTAGGCTATCAGGTAACTGAAGCAACACATGTTCGAACCTAAGTAAATTTATTTTATTTGCATTCAAACTAATGCCTCGAAACGGGAGTTAACCTCACAGTGCTAAAATCAGGGCAGATGATTTCCTAATCTAACAAACTGAGACACCAACAGTGTAGCTGAAACTATTTCATTCTTAAACCTCTAGTTACATTTGTCTATGTACATGGAGATTAAACGCAGCACGGGATTGAAAATCTCATCAGCTTCGACAGAACAAACCTTAAGAAGATCTTTCACCCTTAAATTTTTTCATACTCTGTAATGTGCAAAGTTACGTGACTGTATTTTAAAGAGGCTTTAAGTAGGAGAAAGTGTCCTGACGCCTAAAGCTGGCAATGTGCTAATAAAGATACATGTAGAAGAAGAAGAAAAGTTAAGCGAGCAACTTGAAGGAGGGAGGGAAGGATGCCATCCCGTGCAGAAATACGTGATGCTTCAGCCACTGAGCCCAGTCGCTGGGGAGGAGGAATGCATAAACAGGAAGAGGCAGTAAAGAAGTCGTTTAATTGTGGGCTAGAGAAGAAAAACACCTCCCGGGAGATTTATTCCGGACAGCTGAATGTCTGTGCTTATGGGAGCAGGGAAGATATCTCTAAGAGCTTTCTGGGTCGTGCCTTTCCTGGAGTAAGTTAGAGGCACCCGTCAGGCCAAACGGTGTCATCATGTAGCAGAGAGGAAACTAAGCATATCCATCAACATGGTAATAACGTTCCCTGATGTTTTATCCTTCTCATAACTTTTAAAATCATCCTTCTGTCTTGACAAATTCCTTCTTCTAAACCAGCCCATGACAGATTTTTCTAGGGTGCCCTGCTGAAAGTGAAGGTGTACTAGAAAGTCTGGAGCGCAGGGAGCCTCCCGTGAGCGTTGCACTGCGGGAGCTGGCTCTTATTCTGACTCTGCCGAAGAGTCCCATTAGGACCTTGGGTACTAAGGTACCCAACTTAAACCAATTTTTTCACAGGTTATTTTTAATTCAGTGTTCCTTATTTTCTGGTTGCCAGACATATGAGCAGCTACATCTCTGATGAACTTTGAGTGCCCGAAATGTTATGTGGTGGTAAATGCTCTGAGACAAAGCTTTAACGTGACTCAGAACAGACACCAAGAATAGCAGAAACTTTGGACCTACATCTCCCCAGGTTTTAGCTTGCCATTTTAAAGTGTTGTTAAATATTATTACCTCAGTTCACAGCGTGCTGTAAGAATGAAACCATTGATGTTTGTAAAGCACTCAGGACCGGTAGTGATGGGCACCATGTAGAAGCTTATGAGCAAATTACGCTGCCTTCCTTGTCTTTTCTAACTCATTCCTGCCTTCGTGCTCCCTCTCTCAGTGTTGGCCCCTCACGCTCTCCCCACTTGGCTGGTCCCAGGCTGGCCCCCAGCATGAGCTCCTTTGCTCAGTACCTCCTACCACCCCTCTCCAGCCTCCCTGTCCATGCCGTGCTCATTCTGGTTTCCCCGGCGGCAGCAGTCCCGGGGCTCCTGTCCCAGACTCCATCCTGCCCGTGCCACAGCCTCTTCCCACCCCCTTTCCATCCCTGAAACATGGCCTCATCCTCCACTTGGTGTCCATGTCCTGCAAGAAACATGGTGCATGTGACAGCAACCTCCCAGCTGCTCTCTGGGACCAGACTTTCGTCCCCTTGGTAGGAGGGACTGGGGTGCAGGTTGGCACGTGCCTTGCTTGCGGCCGAGTCCTGCCCCGGCACACAGCTGGAGTCTGCTCTCCAAAAAAGTGGAGAGAGGTTCAGACGTGCTCCATGGGGCTGTCCTCCTCACAGACGGTGTCTGTTAAAGGTTAGCAAGTTTACACTGAGCAGATCCAGTCCCGATTTTTGTAAGGCTCATCCTTTAACCAAATGTGAGTGGACCCGCACAGAAGCTGCATGGAGAAGCTGTTCTTTGACGCAGCTTCTTGTCCTTGCCCCAAAGTTAGGGGAGGGCGCTGGGTTTCGCAGCAGCAAGCTTGTTCCTGAGCCTGCTCCTTAGGAACACCTGAGCTAATTCAGCTGGAATCTGTATTTTAAAACAAAAACAAAGCAAACAATTCACTCCAAATGGAAACGTTTTGTGGTGTTTGGAAATGTTATGCACAATTGGCGGTGGGCTCTTCAAGTCGGGGGGCAGCCTTACTACTAGGTAGAACCGCCACCCGCGCTGGTACGAGCAGTGCAGCTAGGAGTCACGAATCTAAACGCACCCAGACTGGGGGTGTTCTGGATGTGAGCTGAACAAAAAGCTGCCATTTGCTACTTAGAGCTTGGGCAAGTTTGGGAAGTAAACAAAATTTGCTTACGTGAGATCCTGAGGTGCCTGACAAAACTTTGAAGTTAGTCCTGCTGTGAGAAGGAGGTTGGGCAAGATCAGTTCCCAAGGTCCCTCCCAACCAAAAATTTTCTGTTGTTCATGTTTTCATCAAATAAACTTCCAAGTGTTTTATTTTCTAGTTTTCAGGACTGTTATATTTCCTAATAATGGGCCGTCTATTTAGAAAGTTGCTTTTGAAGACCAGTTATGACACACATTTTTAATCGATTGTCCTTGGCTAAAAGGGTTGAGAAACTTAAGGAAAGAAAAACATTCTCCCGTCACCTGTAAAACCATACTACACGTAAGTTGTGGTTATTTGTGGACTATGTTTGCCACAAAATTGCTTAACCGTGCTGTGAATTCTTCCCACGATTGAAACTGCTCTGTATGGAGGGTCTATACCATCATGATTCTAGCCAGAAGAGCAATCACAATAGTAATATTCTGCCATTTCTAAGAACTACAGAGTGAACCCTAATAAATAAGTATAAATAATAAATAAATAAAACAGGCTCGGTCTCACAGCAATAAACATGCCAAGGTATGAAAATCATCTTTTTTCACAGATATAAAAGTAAAGTGTGATTTAGTGTTTCATACCTTCATTGTATCAGTAACGTCCTCCCAGCAATCATCCACAATAAACTATTACGTTATTTCAAACTGCATCTAATATTTAGTGTTGAGGAAGCAATGTATTTGAGAATAGTCAGGCTGAAAACCTGCTCACAACAAAGATTTTTCAAGTATCTCTACTCCTCATATATACATATATATATATAGATATTGATTTTTATTTCATATTTAGAATCACTTAGCTGCTAAAGAAGTCAAGCGCTAACGTGTCCTCAGCTCTGCAGGCAAAATACTAACAAAATGGAGGCTCTAGGTATGTTGTGAATCCCGCATAAGGAGTCTGTGGTAAAAGTAAGAGAATGCAGACTGTTACTGCCTGCTGCAAATCTCTGAATACACCCTGAAAAACTAAAGCATGCAAGAAATGTCTGGTTGCTAGTACAACTGGTTGCACAACATTGACTCCCCTTTTGTCTAACAGACCTCAGATCTGTTGACCTGGACAATCTCTTTTAGTCTGAGTGGAAAAGTTACGAAAAGTACTTTGCAGTAAAAGCCTGAGAATAAGGAGAGATTTGCTTAATGCACTTTATGGTTTTATAAGCGTGTGCCTTTGCCATCAGAAAATACTGAAAAAAAAACGTTTACCGAATCGCCTAATGGGAACATATGACTACCTCAGCAAAGGGTTTTGTCCAGACCATTTGTCTTGGTTTCAGCTGGGGTAGAGTTAATTTTCTTCCTAGCAGCTGGCAGAGCGCTGTGTTTTGGATGTAGGATGAGAAGAATGGTGATAACACACTGATGTTTTCGTTGTTGCTGAGCAATGCTTACACTAAGCCAAGGACTGTTCAGCTTCTCGTACGGCCCTGCCAGCCAGGAGGCCGGGAGGGGACACAGCCAGGACAGCTGAGCCCAGCTGACCAAAGGGATATTCCACACCACATGACGTCGTGCTGACAGCGGGGCAGAATTGGCCGGGGGGCGGCTGCCGCGGCTTGGGGGTCAGCTGGGGAACCGGGCCGCTTGGGCACCGGCTGGGCACCGGGCAGCGGGTGGTGAGCAATTGCACTGTGCATCCCTTGGTTTCTATATTCCTTTATCATTATTATTATTTTCCCTTCCTTTTCTGTCCTATTAAACTGTCTTTACCTCAGACCCGTGAGTTTTACCTTTTTCCCCCGATTCTGTCCCCCGTCCCACTGCGGGGGGTGAGCGCACGGGCTGTTTCGCTGCCCGCCGGCTTAAATGGCAGCAGCTTCCAAAGCTGATCCCAAGAGTCTGGACCCAAACCAGCCAGGTGACACAAGCTTTTCTGATTTGCCCAACGACAAACACGTTCCCCTTCTTCCCCCTTGCTTCTGCACGTTTCAGGCAGGGCGATATGGTGCAATAGACTTTGTGCTGCAGAACTAGCACTTCCAGAGCAGCATCGGTGACGAGAAAACGTACACAGTATTTCCTAACTACCTTCCCAGTCAAGCCGTAATGAGGCTTCTTAGCGAGCAACAATTAGATCTGATTGCGCTGGGAATCAGAGCAGATAAGTTATTAGCAAAACAGTTATATTAGGAGAATCAAATGATCTTTTTTAAATCACAATACTCTTGTTTTTTTCCAGGCTGGACTTTTCTTTCTCTAAACAGGCAGTGGATAAAGGAGCAACATGGTTTCCTGCGTGCTTATAAAGATATGCTATGGGGTAATAAACCTGAATAATATTCATTTCCATTTGTTATAATGATTGTAATAAATCTACAAGGCAGAGATGAAAGCAGTTGTACTAGCCTTGCATCTCGCAGAAGATAAAAAAGCTTCCAAAACGGACAGAATGGAGTGTTTATTATGCCTTCTTAACTTTAACTACATTTAAAAGAATTGCCATTTCCTTCTGTTGCCTCATTTACAAGCACCAAGTTAGGTGGTAATTATAAGATAATTCAGTAACACTCTAAAATAATGATTTGGCTAATTAATGCTGAATTACAGAGGCAGTCCTACATAGGTACTTGTAACACCCCCATTAACACTGACAGAGTTCATCCTGATTATTCCAGCAAGCACTGAAGGAGCTGCATGCGATTAGACCATTTCTAGAAAACGTGTACTGCTTTTTTTTTTTCTTCTTTTCTTTAACACACAACTGTGGCCTTTGATGGAGTTCTCCGTAGGGCAGGTGTCTTAGGGAGGAAATGGGGCCCGCGAAGCCTCCTCCCGCGTGCAGCGGTCGCCGTGCGCAATTCTCACCGGGTCTCTAGAGCCCACACGGAGATACCGTGCTGGCCGCTGGCGTCGTGACCGCAAAAGGGTGTAGTCTTCTGGTGACGAGCTGTGGGCAAGGGGCATGTCACCATCTGCGGTGTCTTTGAATTTGGCTCATGCTGATGTGGGGCCGAGGATGGGAAGGACTTCTCGCTCAAGGTCAGTGGTGAGGTTTTGCTGCTTCTCGCTCATGGTCAGCAGAGAGGTTTTGTTGCCTCGTCACCCCAGGGCCCCGCATCCTTCTTTTTTATTTCTCCCGTTTGCTCTGGAGAGTCGAAATTATTCTGGATTACGGTCTTGTGTTTGCTGGAGCTTTGTGTTCCGTAAATGCTGTCACATTTGTATATGCTGCGTTTGTGCCTCATTGTGGAAGGTGGAAAGGGGGGGCTCTTAAAATAGCTTCAGTTATTTTGTATTTTAAAATGGGCAAGAAGATTATAAAAAAAGTAGGTTTAGTCATTTTATTTACAAGGAGAGAAGCACAGGTCAGGGTAACACAACATACCTTAAGCGTTTCAAGACAGCATGTTCTAATGTCCCAAGCAAACTTTGTTGTCTTCAAGGCCTGTGAGCTCATGTCACCGTTTTGAAAGACGTATAACTCTCTGCTGACAGAGATGACGCTGGCAATGACATTAACCTACCCACTAATGCCAGCTGCCTGGACTTCACCACCCTGTGGGCTGTCTGACACAGGCAATATTTACAAGACTTTTATGAAATCATAGCACTAACCTTCCGTAAGGGTCTGCACACCCAAATGTTAAATATGTGCTTCAGAGGAAAGAAGTTAGAAATTGCATATGAAGGCACTACACAGCAGCCACTGGGAAACTGAATAAAAACTCGTCCAATTAAGGGGTCTTGGCAAACGCTTTTTGCCTCAAACTTGCGATTTTTATTTCCACGCGGGAGTTCCGCAGAGGCTAACGTGTGAAAATTCCCGCGGCGGAGCACGCGGGGC
>NW_010527007.1:0-60357 GCF_000687285.1 Phaethon lepturus
AAAGAAAGACTGTTGTTAGTCAGATTGGTGCATGGGTAGGGTGTGTTGTGTGTGGATTCCTTTATCAATAGAATGGTCAGTAAGGATGAAATACTGCTAAGTTTGCACACACTTCATTTTTTTTGTAGCCCTGTGCTTTAGGAACCATCGTTAAGTGCAAGTGAATAATGGCCCTCAGCCCCCAGTGCTGGACCTGGGGTCAGGGTATATGGTGAGAGGCTGCCCCGGAGCTTTCTGTTCTCAGTGGCTGGTTATTTTGCCTGTGACAACCCTTTGGTGTCCTCCCTGCTGGCCTCTGTGCTTCTGGAGGGATTTGTCTGCCTTGGTATCTGATCAAAGCCATAGCCCTGCTGTGTGGAGGACTCTACGGTGGGAGAAGGATGCCTTTCAGTGTGACTCAAAATTGAGGATTTCCTCTCCTGTGATCAGTAACACCATCTCTCTACAGCAGACTGCCACTTGAAAAAATAGATCACGGGGTAATTTGCTGCACACTGCAGTTTGGTTGTCCTCAAACTGTTTGTGACTTTGCTCAGTAGTATCAGCTGGAAAAAGAAATATAACTTCAAGGCTAGGCTCATGAAAGGCAGAGGAGAGGAGGAAGCAGTGCTGTTGCCTCTCTTATCCAAGATCTCTGTGGTTGCAGCATTCACCTAGCATGTAGCATGTGTGGATGAAATTCTGCTAATCATGGTGAGGGGGATTCATCTCCAGTGTCCCCAATTCACTGAGGATAGCTTCTGGAGGAGGTAGTTAAGGATGTTGTCGTCCTAATTTAGGCACGTACCTTAGATGCTTAAAGTTAGATTGTGCAAAAACTGCCTTTTCTTTAAAAGTAGGTTAAAACACTTTAATGAGTATAATTTAAAGGATACCTTTTATCTTTGTCTGGACAAGATCAAAGACATCCTGAAATTACATTAGTATCTGTGGAACAAATGAAGTGCTGTTTATCTCTTTGGAAGCAATAATGCAACTGAAAAACAATTCTTGAGCCTATTGGACTAAAGTTTTCTCCCTTTGTTACCAGTAAAGTAATACTTGGGCTATTGAATCCCATATGACTATTGCTATGCTGCACATACCGGATTTTTGTAGGGTAAGTAAAAACAAAGAGGCTGATCTTTAAACATCTTTATTTTAAATGAAGATGTGTCTGGCAACCCAGAAATATATAGCCATATTAATTGCAAAAGGACTGTAACAATTTTCTCAAACTTGGTACAAGCTTATTGCACCTGTATTTGTTAAATAATAAAAAAATCCTCCCTCATTAAAAATGTCTTAAATACTTCCAGCACATAAAAATGTTTGGTTTTTTAAAAGACATTTTCAGTGTAAATATGATATTTGCAAAATCAGAGGCTTTTGACTGTATCTGTTTACAAGCAGAGTCCTATAGCAGTGTCAGCTACTGTGCCTCCAGGTTGCATTCTCAGTTCATTGGATGTTGAACCCTGGATGCCCGTCAAGTCTGATGTTGCATAGCTAGGAAACAAGACCTCTGTTACTGTGCTTGGCTTTTTACTGATAAAAGTACCTAAATGTTCCAGCTAGAGTAGACCAGAGCGCAGAAGAACAACCTGAGCTCCCTCTGTCCTGAGGATGTTGCTGAGGTATGCACACCTGCTTCCTGAGTTTCTACTAGCAATTGAAAGAAATAAAAGGCAGATATCTGCACTGCTCTGCCTGGACGGTGTAGTAGCTTTTTGAAAAGACTTGCTAATCAAAGGCTGATGCAGAGGCCATGGGAAAAACATTAAGTATTTACCACTTGTTTTCTGTGTGGGGCCTTCAACTGAAGTAATGAATATGAAAGGAACTATGATGCCAGTAGCCCTTGCAAACGCATGTGCATGGTGTCTGCAAAGATAGTTCTGTCCTTCCTTTGCTAGGGAATCTTTTCTTTTCCTGCAGGCAGAGCAGTACTTTGACTTGGGAGCTGGCCAGTGCTTGATGCAGAAGGGCAATCCCATGCTCACTGCAGAGTGAAGCACTCCTTACTTCTTCGAGCTGTCAGTCACTAGCTGCTGTCGCAGAACTGGGCAGCCTGAAGGAAGGAGGACTGCTGCCCGGCGTTGAAGCTGTCTCTCTGCTGCCTGTGCAGAAGTGTGCAAACTCCCCTCCCAGCTTTGGCTGGCCAAAGTGCATCAGGCTGGCTGCAGAACCTTCTTTCCTTTTTTGCCAAAGCCCCTGACAGTAGGTCTGTGGTCTGTATGAAGCTTTTCTCTGCAATGCTTGCACGGCTGTGAAGTGAGTCTTTTGTGAGGCTGTGTGGTGTGTATAAAGAATAGATGCAGAAGCAATTTCAGGTGGCAGGACAGTAAAATATCCCTTTCAAAGATCTCAAACTCAGACCCTTAAAAATACTTCCCCAACAAACATCGTACCACTATTGGAAACATCCCTCAGACCCAGGGCTTATAGTAAGAGAATGGCACCCCTGTCGTCATCTTATTTGGAAGGGAGATTACAGGGAACACCATCCTTTCCATGCAAGCCTGCACATCCCTGCTTCTGGGGGGGATCAGCAGCAAGGCAAGGAGACAGGTGCTGAGAAATCCATCTCAGCCTTGATCTGGGCCCTGTGGGGGTTGTTGAGCTTTGGGTTTGGCTCATGAGAAGCACCTTCCTGTGTATGGTTGCTAACACTGCAAAACTTGAGTGTTGACAAACAGCTGCAAAAACGAATCGTCAGTGCATGGAGAAGGGCTTCAGGGGCACTGGCAAGGGTAATGCCTGTCTAAGACAAAAAAAATTACCCTTGTGTGAAGCTTGATAAACTGCATTGATAAGTTTTCTGGTGACTAGAGGGGTTTTAGTGAAATGGTATTGTGAAGAGTAAGCTCATAAAAAGGTGAAAGTGGGATTTGCCCAGGTACTCTCAAAAGTTAACTATGAGTCTTCTGGCTGCATCTGAATATGTGATTCAGTGGGTAGTCTAACCTGGTGGCTCAGATTCTTTCAAAATAATGTTTTAAACTCTGAAAAGCGATAGAGGTGACTATTTTAATCTAAAATATATTTGAGCTTGTTTTAATGAATATATATAATTGAATCGGGGAAAATAATTTTATGAAGCAGTACTTAGAGCAGAATTTCTCAAACAATCCAGTAATGACTTAAAAATCAAAAAGAACATTATTTTAGGTCAACATGTCGAAAGTTAGGTTATTTTTGAGATATAATGCGAACTATTATGGTAAAGGACTGTGCCAGGTTAGGACACTATACAGTGTGTGGTAAAACAACCTGTACTGGCAAATATGTTACTGTGCTCTGATGTCACAGTGAATGTGATGTCATGGTATGCTAGATCACTTAGGTGATCTGCTAAAGACATGGCACAGACATCACAAAAGGTCACTTATTGCATACACCTTGATATATGGCCAGAAAACCCATCAGCTCTCCAGAATGGATTTCTCCTGTCCTCGAGGTGGTGCCTCTGGAGAAACTGATACGGTAAAAAGCAAATTTTAGACAATCCTGGCAAAAACAAAAGGCTTTCTAAAGCAGTATACAGTTTGTATGGGTTAATTTAAGGATTGAAATAATAATTTGTGTGTTTGTAGCTGGAAAAAGAAATCTTTTTTTTCTTTACTGGAGTTTAATCTTTTCACTTAAGGAAGGAGCATGAAATCTCAGTAAAACTGATAGGATTTTGATTTGCTGAAGTCCAGGAAATATATAAGCAGTCTTTCTCAGAGTATCCTGTTACTCTAATCAGCCAGAAAAGGACTGGCTGTTTCATGAGTATAAGTGGGTTTTAAGTCTTAAATCTCAGGTTGGTTTTGGAGCTTTGTTTCTATTGTAGCTGAGCTAGTTGGCCTTTACTAAATGCTAAGCTAATGTAGATGCTGCTAAAACTTCTCTGGGCGGACTTGAGATGTTTTAAGACATTTTGCACTTAAATTATTATTTTGGAGTTTGAAGTCCAACAGTCTTTACAACTGTCATAAACTTTCTTTTGGAATACTTTGTAGGTTTTCACTGTATTCATCTAATGGGCTTGGTGTGCATGTGAGACGTGCATGCTCCTCTATTTGCCAGCTAGGACCAAATCTGGGGCGAGGAAACATACAGAGAGTCACACATGTTTCATGTATGTAAGGAACTGATGTTGGACAGGAATCTTCAGTAACTGTTCTGTGCGTTATCTGTGTATGCTTCCCTTGTGCTATTTTTCTGTGGCTTACATTTCTGGGTGCCTATTTCTGCGTCCTCTTGTAAAGCACGTGTAACGCTCTATGTTCTATGTGGCAGCAGAGTTGCTCTAATGAGAGCAAAGGGTCTGGCAGCCCCTGGGAGGCTCTGCCAGAGGTATGCTCACCCCCAGGTTTGCGTTTCACGTGACCAGACCTGCGCCAGGATGGGAGTGCAGGAGCAAGGCTTTGTCTGTGTCAGTGCTGGGGCTCACAGTGGTAGATGGCAAAAGCAGTAGCACCCTTAAAGAAGCTCCTCTTCAAGAGTGCCTAAGGCTTTCCCAAGGAAGAGACCTGAATGGCTGAACAAAACCTCTTTTTCTTTGAGGACAGTCCTGGAGACATCAGTCAGACTAGCTGCTCCCAGCTGGTTAAGTCAACATGGCGATGGTTTGTGAGCAGTGGGACTCTGTGAAATCCACAGATGAGCCAGCTGGCAAGAATGGGACCACAGTTAATGTTTTCGTGATGATAGCTTGGATGTAATTAAGTTATTAAGAGGTGATTTGCAAATGTTTTGTTCAATTTAGCACACTAACTTAGCTGTCACCACTTTGCACTCTTTGGCTTGGTGAGGTGAGGTTCTACCCCATCTTATCTGACTTTTTGTGAATGCTAGACTGTCTCCAAAAATTAATGCTAATATGCCATAAGTACATCTGCTACTTAATTATTGTTATAAGCAAGATTTACCTGTCCTGTCAAACACACTTGTAAGGATGCTACTGCTTTCTTCCTTCCCAAGGCTGTGGTATTATATATTCATAATGACAAAGCAGAAGCAAGTCTCAAAATACGGGAGAGCATCTGCATCTAACGGGACTGCATCTTGTTTCTGCCACACCAAATAGAGCATCATTTAAGACTAGTCTTTAAGAACGAGACATACACAACGGTAAAGAAACCTGCAATATAAAACTGTAAGTAGCTGGCAGAAAGAGTGACAGGCAGAGCACACATCCTATGTGTCATCAGATGACACATACAATTATCTTTAGGACTAAACAAGAGGACACGTGTCACAGAAATGCAATAACTGCATTTTGTTGTGGATTTTTTCCAGCAGCAGAATATTTAAAGATACTTCAGGAATGTAGCCTGATTTCTAACTGAGATAAGGTACAAATATCGTAACAAATGCATACCAGTCACTAAAATTTTTATTTTGTTTTTGTTTTCTAAATTGTGGTTGGAAACTGAAGTCTTCAGCTGCAATTGCACTGAGTGGTAGAAACAAGACATCCCCGGTGTGAGATACTGCAGTGCACAGAGTGATACAGGATAGACCTCACACTATTGTTTGGATTGCAGTGAAAGACAATACATCCACCTTATGTGTATATATAAATCCTAGTGTTGAGGAACTAAATATTTTAGGGGGCTAACTTTACCCTGTGAAAATTCAACAGCCCAACCTCTCTTTATGGCTTATATGCCCTACTGGGAGACACAAATGCTTGGATAGAAAATTAGAACTTCTCTGAATTAACAGAAAATTTTTCAGGGAGAAATTAGGTGACAGTCTCAGGAATGCTTTTCTTTTTTCTCTTTCCTCTATGGAGGCTGTAGGTGTAGCCTTGACCTCCTTCATCCACTACAGTGCTGAGCTGAGCTAATTGTTGCAGGTCAAGACCAGTAAGTCGTTCTGTTTCTCTGCTCTTCTCTCTGCTGACAAGAGAGATGGGAGGACAGGTCAGGAGTAGCTTGGTTACACCCTGCTGCTTGATCAGGGCACGCGGTAAAATTCTGGTCTAGCCCTTTAAAAAGAGATCTAACACTTTATCTCTTTTGGAGGTGGATGGGAAAAAGAGGAAAGACAAATCACTTTGATACTGCTAAGCCACAAGCAAGGCAATGGGGGACAAAGCAGGAGCTTTTTCATGTGTCTTTGAGCAATGATATGAATAAAGCAAAAAGCCAGTAGCCTCTTCCATGATGCTGTGCCTGCCTTCTCCCCAGCCTGCCGCAACGTGACATCACATGCATTTCCCATACTTCTACTTTCTGGGTGATATCTTGATGACCTGCTCAGTGCTGAAGTGCTTAATTTTCAAATGAAAGACTGCTCCATGGGTGTTCCTCTTGCCTGGCTCTGTCAATAACCAGAATATGTGCCAGCTATTGTTGCAGCTGTGACTTTTTTTTTTCAGCAGACTAGTGTCACTGTGATTATACTTCTGCCTGACTAAGGGATTTGGATTTTAAAACAATCTCAGCAGAGGCATCCTAGTTAGTCAATTAAATGTATTTGGCTATGTTTTGATTACCTGAGACTAGGTCTACAGTGACAAATTTGCCATAGAAGTCGTTCTTGTGTAACTGGAGACCATAAGAGAGCGCTGTATGCGGGCTCCCAGTGTTTCCTGCTCATTTTGCATATTGGAAGGCAGATTTTAGAAAAGGTGAAAAGAGTGATGAGAGCTCCTAGGAATTTTTTAATAAAGATTTTTTGGCAAAACACAGGGTTCTGTCAGGAAACATTTTTATTCACAGCATGTTATTTTGATGTTGCTGACAGCGTTCCCGCTTCCAGAACTGGATTACTAAAGATGGAGAGTGTTCAATTTACTGAAAAAACTTCTAATTTTCTGATGAACTGAAGTATGTGCATGCATGTACATGCACATACATGCATGCGTGCTTGAAAGCTGAATTTCCTAGGTAGCTGTACTGAATGCAGTGCTTGTCTGTTTTGTTGTGTGGGATCCTTCTTAGTGATACTGGTACTCTCCCTCTTCTATAAAGAAACCTGTAGCCCTGACAAGGATGTGTGAAGCATACAGGCTTAAGCTTCTAGGATACTGATCAAAATGCTCCTTCTAATCAAATTTCTGGCTTCAATGGCAAGCCGATTCATGCAGTCTGACTTTGTGTCATCCAGTGGCAGTGCGTATTGCTGAAAGATGACTTAAAATAAAAAAGGGAAAATCAATATTAGTTGGAAAGTAATATCTGAGACCCTGTTGTATTTTTTTCATATGTTTTCTGAATTCAGTGGCTGCCAAACATTTTAAAGTGGCTTTCATTCATTCATAAAGAAACAACTTCCACTCTGAAGCACTGACCAAGTAGGATCTCGGGAACTTCAAATCATGTACTTCTGCTTGGAAGGGAAGTATTTACCCAGAGTTAGAATGAGTATGGCTACTACAGCCCTTTCCTTAGGGCTTAGCCCTAACTACAGAATGCTTTATCCCCTTTGGAACATGTTGTTCTTGCCTTTGTTCATGATGAATAAGGGGAAGGTGTCTCAATCTGAACTAGGTTTGCCACTGCAAGTATTGCATGATAATTACAGAATTAAACTCTCTATTGTGCATATACTCGAAGACATTATTTTGTCTTTGGGGTGAATAATTGCTCACTTTAAATGCTATATATGCATTTGTGCATGTGTGTATACATATGGGGGGAAGAATGGGCAGGCAAAAGATGTAATGATTCAACAGAAGCCTTAGTCTTGCATTATGTGGATAATGCATTATTTATATTATTTATAATCCATATTTAGATGGATCATGACTTAAGGAGCCTGAGGACATAATATATTCATCTGCTGCTTGAATATCTAGTTTTAATCATAGACTTGCCTGAAAGTCCTTACAAAAGATGAGCACTGACATTTAAAGTACCTCTGACGTATATATTGTCTACGTACAGATACAGTGGGCTCTTGCAGCAAAGAGGCTGAGGACAAGAGGATGCTGAATTGAAACAAAGCCAGTCAGTCTATTCCAAAGAGGAAAACTTATTTTCATGCATTAGCAAATGCCTATAGGTAAGGCAAGGATATGTTTAGCATAAATGTCAAATCATTCAATTGAAAGGATAAAATTTCCTGAAGCAAGCATCAGTGTGGGCACTGGGGAGTGGGCTGGCAGCAAATATGGATTGTGTTCACAGCCCTGGCGCTGGCTTTGGGTGGACTGCTTAATCTTTTCCCACCCAGCTCCTCTTCTGGTTGTATCTGTTCAGCCTGGTGAGCTTTCACAAAGAGCAAGCATGCAGTTGTGTAACTGCAGAAGGGAGTCACAAGGCAGCCCTGCCCAGACTGCTGCCTTCGTCTTGGCAGAAATGCATGAAGTTCAGCAGCCATGCACCTTATCCTTTACACGGTCATTGTATTCTTAGCTCTGTTAGCCACAGCAGTGAAATAGGTGCGTGAAGTATGTGTAAAGAAGAGGTGTTCAAAATGGCATCCTGTCTCCATTTCTGTAGAGGCAGAACCACCACAACACAACATATGATTATCCAGAGTCTACCACAGTGAGGATTTGATTATGTTATTAGCCTTTAGGCTGTCCTATGATTAAAGATGAATCCTGGGTAAAATTAATCAACTATTCTGCAGGCTATGCACCTTTCTTTCCATTGAATCACTTGTGATAGGCAGCTACAGGAGTCTTGCTGTGGTAAAAAAGGTATTTTCTTCCCCTTGCAGTTTTGAACTTAATGGTAAGGAGAGGTTTCTGTAATAAAGTGCCTGTGAACTACCAGATATAACTTGCCATATAGACATCAGGCTACATCTTGTAGGTGATCAAGTGATGTCTTGTAGGCACTTATTCACATAGCTCACCTAAACACTTGAGTCATTTTACTATTTAACCCAACCCATGGTGTTGCACTGAAGCGGGGCACCTGGCTGAGTGGCTATTTGTGGAATCAGCTGAGTGCTTGCCTCTTCAATGTGAATACTGGGCTCTTTATTGAGATAAGGTTTTAGCACTCCACTGGCAGAGATATGCAATGACTCCAAATTCTCCCTCTCTAGAAAGAAAGAGGAGATTGTGTGGGGTGCACTAGCTTTTGGTAGCTCAGCTTATGAGTAAACATTTTATTTTTTGCCTTTGGCTTCAGAAAGCCCTTCAAGAGATTAGACTCTGTAGAGCAGATGGATGCAGATGGTGATGTGTAAAGGAGAAGATCAATTTATGGAGCAAGAGGCCAAATAAACAAAACTGTCAATTTTATATCCAGAGACTTATCTCTGGAAATTATTAATTTTGTTAGCTAATGTATCACCTGTACCTTTCCCTGTGCTGTGAGAGAGATATCACATGCTATTGTAGCATGTCTTTGTACATATGTTGTCTTCACAGTCTGCATCTTAGGCGTTTGCCATATATTTCAATGGCAAATGATGTATGTTAAGAGGCTCCTCTTGTTTGGGTTACTCTTTGAATTTGTTCAGAGCAAACTAGGGACTCTTTCCTGAAGAAGCTCATAAAAGCTATAGCACGACTGTTCAGTAATGTTACTGAAGCAAAAGACTGATATTGTTGAGGAACAACTAGAAATTTCCTTGAGGGAACAGGTGTACTATTAAGGGATAAAATTTGATGACACAAATGACTTTTACTTGTTTCCAGGAAAAGTCTAAGCTTTTTATTTTTTTTCCCCCTATCACTTATGGGGTCTGGAAACGCAACTATAAATCTGTGCATGACACTTAGTAAATGATTGCTTCACTACTTCAGTACTAGAAGAAGAAATAACGAAAAGCTGTGTTTGGATAGACTGACCTACACAGCTAGACTCCTGAAGGAAGTGTCTTTGAGGCGTGCTGTGCCGAGATGTCCTGTTGCTGACAAACTGATCAAGCCTGGAGTGATGCAATGAGGCTGTTGCCCACATCCAGCATCCTGACAAGCTGCGGGGCAGTATGGGAGCGCAATGCCAGGCTAAGCCCACTGCCTCCTAGCAGTGCCTGGAAGTTGTTCTGCTGGCCAACAGAAACCAGGGTATGAAGAGACCAGGGCATTTTTTGCTTTATTTCAGTATTCCCTTTCACATGCTGTGCCGAATCCTGTAAGCTAGGAGAACTGGCATAACTGCTGCAGAAACACATGCATCCGGTTTTCCTTTCATACAAAACCAAATTGCAGTTCCAGCAGGAGGGATTTCGGAGGCTACTATGTGCTTTATGTGTTTGACTTTATTTAAAACCTCACCCTTTCTATCTTTTTTCCCTAGTTTAATATATTTAAATAAGGAGTGTTAAAACTGTTGAGCTAAAAAGGAAAACAAAAGCCAAAGTTACAGAAGCCAGTGGTACAGATTTTGTCTCCTTGAGGGTTTTAGCACGAAACAAACTTCCCTTCCTGCCCTGTGAAGTAGATGCTGAAGCTGTAACTAAAATTCAGACAGTTTTCCCCCTCATGCTGGACAGAGACCTGCTTTCTTAGCACAGAGTTTCTTCTGCAGCTTGCAAGTCTTCCCACGTCATGTATCTTCACAGATAGTAGTAGACTATAGATAGTCTAGATACTATCTATCTTGATAGTCCTTGTTAAGGACTAGTTTGGAGGCAGTTCCTCTGTTAGCTTGCCTTTACTGAGCATCTGTAGATCAGAGGAAAGAAAGAGCTGTATTTAGGTAAAATACAGAGCCAACAGGAAAGTGCCACATTTTTTTTTTTCCCTGTGGCACAGCCTCTATCCATACTAATAAATATGTTTCTCAGCCTACTTTTGGTCAATGAGAGATGAAGAGGACAATGTTGCCTAGCTGTCGGAGGAGTGGTGGGATATCTGAGGTATAATCTCAGTTATTTCCCTGGTTCATGCCTCAGTAACCATATCTGGGATAGTTTATGAAATGAGAAGGAAGGGTCTCCCTTTTGTGCACTTCAGGGCCTACAGATAAGGAGTGCTTCATAACGGGAAAATGGTGTTGTTAGATGTTGCTTGAAGTTTGGGCAGATGCCAACTGAACTGCTAATACAAAGACCTCTTTCTCCAGACACGTTGACAGCTGGATGCCTGTTTGGTATTACAGGTATGCCTTTAACTGAGGGATAGGAGGCTCTTAGAGTTGATATTAACTATCAACGTGGTGACTGACATCTTGGCTCAAAGGAAGATGAAAGATGGTGTACTGCAGAGTGAAAAAAAAAAAAAAAGGGAGGTAATGAGTGTTCTGGAGGGTTTCTCTTTGAGTCTATAAAGCTGACTAAGCTAGTCTGACTGGACAGTATACAATAGGACAGGTCATAAAATGTGTTGTGTTACCAAAGCTGATTATACGTCTGACCATGCCAGGATTTTTCCTGTTGTGGGCAGATGCCAGTCTGCGAGGAAGTAAGTTGGCATTATGCTGAAAGCCGTCATCTGCTGTTGGCTTGTGAAGTTAAGGGAGTTACTGTCGGAGATGTTATCCAAAATAGCATCAATAGTGATATGAAACTGAGCCTGCTTTTATGCTGTGCTATGTTATGTTAATCTCAGTAATACTTTTTTACACTGCTGCTACTAGTACTGCTTTCTGTTAGTAACTAGCCTACTTTCTGCACAGTTGTGTGTTGTTTGTGTAGTACCATGGGGATGTCTTTGATAAGGACTGAGCCCAGAGCAGTTCATGGGCTCTAATGTCATGGGGCATTTTCCATAGATGATTTTTGTGGAAATTACTTCAAGCTCTCAATCACTGTTTCTGTACCAGTGCTACAGAATCTTTTTAGGAGACCATAAAAGAAAACAGAACTTAACTGAAACAAGTGGTTTCAGCTGAACTGTATGAGCCTGATGCTTTGGAAAGGTATGGAAGTAGACCCATGCAGCTGGCTCTCACCTTGTGCTGCTTTGCAGGTGGGCCTGTGTGCAGCAGATTTGTGGAGCTGTCTCCCCTGTGTAAGCCACATCCTGTGCAGTGGCTTGGCTTGCTCTTTACCCTAATCAGCAGCATCTGGCACATTGGATCAAGCTTAGAAGGTATAAGGGACCTGGGATCAAAGGAGCCTTGCTTTCCTTCTTTTCAGCCCAGTATGTTGGTGCTTTGCTGTTACCTGTATGCCCATCTTGTCACCTGGGATGCTGCACATTGGGAGAAGAGAGGCTTCAGAAATCTGTTAGAAGCTAGAGAAGGAATAATTTTAAATAATTAATTCTTAATAATAAAATTCATTTTAATTGAAGTAACTTAAAAAAAAGTTACTTCATTTTCATTTGCCTGTATCATATATAGATTCTAACTTAACACTAATCAGTCGACCAGACATCCTCTCCTACCATTGCCAGGACAGCATAGCGACCCAGGAATGGATGGAGCACAGTTAAGATGAGTGCTCCCTCCCTGGCTTCTCTGAAATAAGGGACTCTGACTACATCTCTGCAGATATCAGCGTAACTTTTAGTTAAGGTTGTTCTTTATCCACTGGATAAATGAGTAGAAAGTATATGAAGATCAGCTTCTACATCTTGATGGATATGTGCCAGCTCTTGGGCACAATTCATGGGTGAATTTTTTTTCTTCATTAGCTGCTGACATAGTATAGAGGTTCAAATGGAAAAAGTGCCCCTTGAGCCAGGTGGGGAAGGGTTGCAGGGTGTAAGATTTGGTCCTGGTTCTGAATTTTGCAACTGAGCCTGAAAGACAAGAGCAGACAGCTTATTTGGGACTATCTGCCAGCATTGGGCAGTGGGCAGTGGTTCATGTGTGGCACCAGTTGCCGTTTCTCACCTTTCCTAATGTTGAATTTTGTAGAGCAGTGTAAGAGAGCTCCCCATGCACTAGTTGTGACATGTCTTAGACATATATATCTGCAGCACTGGAGTTCTGACTTTCTAATTTTTCTGTTTCTTCTCTTGAAAACAAATGTGTGTCAGGAACTGAATGACTTTGAGAGACTACAGCATAACTCTTATGCACATGACTGGAAGAGAAAATGTCTTCAAGTTTTTACTCAAAATGAAATACTTTTATGCTTGAAACTTCTAAATTGGAAATGTTTTCCCTTTATAGTTGTAGTCCCTTTTTCTTCCCCTTGTCAGGTGCCACAAAAGTACAAGCTCAGAGTGATAGGTATTTTGTGGGACAGCAAACAAGTTTGAACTCAGGACCAAGTCCAATTAGAAAACATCAAATCTAAGCACTCTCAGTGAGGGTACAGTGAAGCGTTCAGGTTTGGATCTAACTTTGAAATTCAGCCCCTGTATTAATGAAATAATTGTAATTCTTTCAAGCTTTTGGCTTAACTTTGGTCTCAAGCCTTGCTCAAAGAAGAACTCTTCAGGTTGCCAAAGGCTGTGGGGGTACTTCTGCCAACTTCTGAGACGGGGACAGTAGACTACTTCCTGGCATGTGGGCAACTTGCGCAGAAATGCACAGGTGTGGGAGTGAGGCATCTCTGGAGATACTTGTGGTCTTATCTTCCTGTGATGTGCTGTCATTTGCAACTTCTGGTCTTTTGTACCTGAGGTCTTAGTTTTTCATAAGTGGATTTTATAGTCTGAAGTACTGGGATGGGTATTATACGGCTTTTTGGACTTAATTTCCATTGTGTTGACTAGAAGGCTAAATACGTACAGCTAAAGAGATTATGAGCACTTTGATATAAATTGCTGCGAGATCTGCTGTCCTTTTTGTCTGCCAGTTACTGATGAGATCCCACAAGGACATTCCAGGTTTTCTAGCCTAGTTCTCAGGAGGTTCATGCTGATGCTGCATCACAGGGTTGCTGTCTTCACGTCAGTCTCTCCGGGCCTCAGCATTTATAAAAGCAACTGAGTAAACCCTCCTTAACATCAAAAGCTGTTGTGGGAAGGGATGCCCACAAAAGCATGTGATATGCTATGATAACATGACAACGGGCAGAGCTGTTTGCATACCTAGGGCAGATGATCAGTTGTATGTGGCCTCATTCCTTTCTCTGTTAAGACTTGATCCACAGGCTTTCGAAATCCTTCTGGATTTGCCTTAATGCAACTCTGTCATAGAATAGTGCTTGGGATGAGAGAAAAACCAGCCTGTGGCAATTGGGGGTGGGCAGGAAAGGATGATGGTGAAATATTGCCCTTCTAGTCTTCCCATAGCCCCTGCTACCACCATTGTCATCAGTTAAACCAGTTGTTCCACTGCAATGAACAACTGCAACTACCAGGTAGGTGACCTTGCTCCCAGCCAGACAATATTGCCAACAGTAGTAGAGAAGAGTCTCCACTGTAATCCTTGCAACTTTTCTGAAGTTTTGAGAGCTGTACGGTTTGTCATTTCTGGGTATTTTGTGTATTGTTCTTTGGCTCTGAGACAAACTAAAAACGAAGTAATGCTATTCCTTTTGTGTGCATGCATGTATTGCATGTATGTGCATTATAATAGCGTGGTTTCCTTGAGAATATATGCCTTGTAAAACTGCACTGCATATCTGTTCCCCTTCCTGGCATATTAATCAGTTTCAGTAAAATACAAGAGCTAGACCTTTCAAAGATAGTTGTGTTGCTTTTCCCTTCCACTTATATTGCAGCCTACATATTCTTTATTTTCATTGCTTCTATATTTAACTTGCGGATCTTCCCTGGATCATGCCTGTGAAAGTGATGTAGGACTTTGGTGGACACTTAGGTGACGGTTATACCCATATTTAGAGAAGTCTTCTAATGACTTTGCCCCATTGAATACCACCTTCCTTACAGTGATGCTTATTTAAAGAGTAGAATATTAATGCGCATCAAGAATTGACATCCATACTGCAATTAAAGTAATTGCTTAATTAAGAGGATAATTTAATGCTTACTAACAACATTTGTAACCATGCAATGCAAAATAAGATGTGTTTGCATCTCATTGGTATAGGCCTAGACCCAAGCTCTGGTCCTGAATATATGCTAAGTATAAAAATATTTTTTTCTAAAAATGATAATCAAACTAAGAGTCAAAAAGTTGGCGAACCATATGCCAAGTTTAAGAGTACTTGAATTGGCCATCGAACTTAACAATTAAGCAAGATCTTCCAGTCTCTGCTAACTTTTTATTCTCATTCAAAAAGAAAGGAAAAGTAATGATGAATGAGCTGAGCAGTCATGTTCACTAAGACTTTGGAACTGGATCTGCTGCATGTTGCTCTAGAAGAATTTAGCAGTGATGCATTTTTTCGATAAGTCAGAAAACTTTTGATGCTTTGGTCATTGTGCCATGGATTTTTTTCAACATGTACTATATGAAATCTTCTGAGCTGCACATTTCTCTTGATATAACTAAGTAGAACAGATTGGAGTAGAAGTAAAATATCAAAGCAGCATGTTGCTCTTCTAAACAAATCCAGATTTTTTTTTTCTTGGCTTCTCTGTGGCAGGCTGGTTTTTTTTCTATTTCATTATATTTTGTCCTGTTTAGTCATATGGTGCCATGTATGTGTAAATTATTGTGGAGCAGTTGCGTTGTGAGAACCATGATTTGCTGCTTGCCCAAAACATAAGAACTGACATCATGTGAGGTTTTTAGCTTGTCAGTACTGAAGAGTGAACATCCTTTCTCTTTCACTGAGGATGTGATGACACTGTCAGTCCCAGTCATTATCTTGAAGGTGACCCTTGCTTTGCTGTCTGCCACTCCTTTTTCATTAAGCTACTTTCAGCTAGATATCTTTGAGGAACTATGTAAACATATGAGGGCTTCCTTTTTATGTAAGAGGGGCATGAAGAGGGGATGCTGTAATTTTTTGCAAGATTATATAATTTTATCCTAAAATCACAAGTCAACCATAGATGAAAGAAACTAGTGATGTTTTTTATATCTTACTGGCTCAAAAAGAGTCTAGAAAAATGAAGCTATCGCATAATAAAAATAAGGATGCAAGTGACTGTATGTAGATTGGATATATGGTAATCTTTAGGATTGTTTTCAGTTCTCTTCTGTTCTGCGGCACCCCCTTGAAGACTAAAGAGGAGAGTGATTAAGGAGACATGGTGAAAATACCAGATTTGTTTTTGATCACTCAGTAGGTGGCAGCTTTGCCTGAAGCTGGCACTGAACCAGTGCCACAACATTATGTCATATTTTGGCCAAGGTCCGGCTTTTTGAAATTACCTCTGATTGCTTGAATTAACTTTATAGGGATTCAAACAGGTACAGTATTCTTTTACGTGGACCATTTGTAGCTGACCTTCAAGGAACCCCTTCATCCAGTCTGTCCTTATCACACACTTGATTAGCTACGCTTAACTGTGAAAGTATAAAAGTGAACAGTCCCATTTTAAAAAATGGGAAAGAGGAGGGAGGAAATAAAGGGCAAGGGGAAGAAAGGCAGAACCATAGAACTCCCCAAATCTAGCATTCTCCCCACAGTGCATTTTGATCCTTGAAGGAAAAACAAGGATTCAGACCCAAGAGGGACTCAACTTTGCAGTCCCTGAAGCAGAGTAGGCGTTGGTGTGAGCATCCTTCTCAGCGAGGCACTGCAACTCAAGCAGCAGCTGGAAAGGAGCAGTCTAGTTAGTGCCCAGAGAGCCCACTGAGAAGGGTAGTGAGGATGGATAACTGAGGAAAGCTTCCTGGTTTCAGCATGCCTGAGGAAGTATCAAAATACTGTCTTATCCCTTTGCCTCTACCTCATTCCCACTGTGGCTCCCATGCGTCTATGCCTGTCCTTGCTTATTGCCTTCTCAGTGATCCCTTAGCTTTCTTTGTAATTCAAATGTCACGCCTTGGCCGCTCTTTGTCCTGGCTCTAAAAATGCTGAGCAATGTGGGCTGTTTTGGTATGGTATCCCCTTTCCGTTTCATAACTCCATGACTTCCAGATTCAAAAATAGTTTTGCCTCTGTGACTGGAGCTAACATAATAAATGCACGTGGTTGAGTCATCCTGAAAGGGCATTCTTGGGTGTTTTGAATGAATTGTTTTAACTGGTTTCTTTGAAAATTGCAATTTTTGAGCATTAAAAATTAAGGGAGAGGAGGGGAACACCCTTATATGCAGTGTGCCCTTACGAGATTATCTGATATTTGAGAAGTAGAATTAAAAATCATATGGAGCCATGCAAAATTATGTTTCCTTCATAAAAATGTTCTCAAGTGGAGAGTATAAAGAAAATACAGCACAAACTTCCGTAAGTTTAAAGAACTTATAACATGGCATAAAGCCTCTCTAAGTCTACGACTGTCTTCTGGGGTAGAGAAGTATGAAGAATCCTGACTGGCATAAATCAGCCCACATCTGCTGAAGGCAAGAAGTTGTTTTTTTCTGGGGGGTTGGTGGAAGGGGCAGGATGGAAAAACAGATCTGTAATGCATCGTCTATATCCCAAATTAGTGTTTCTGAGTTTTTCCAAAGATGTGACTGTAAAACACATGTAGACCAACCAACTCTTAAAAGCTGAACAGAGTGGATGTCCTTAGTCTTCAAATAAGCTCAGCGGCCAGAAGCTCCTTCAGTCAAAGTCTTGCTTTAAATTTCATACTTTGAGTTTACAATGTTTTCATTGCCTGCATATTTACAAGCGGATTAAACTAAAACCCTTCCAAGCATTTGTTGTTGTTATTTGACAGTCTGCTGAGTAATGTTCTTTGCATGTGTTTTTACTTTGTGTGGGACAGCTTTTCCCCACAGATTTATACACTTTTTTTGGAGAGAGATTTAATTGTGAGACAGCTGGTCTGATTATAGATCAATTCTTTTAGTTAATCTGAAAGAGAAGTAAGTTGTACTTTCAGTTGTAGAATTACACTACATATGGTTTAGTTCAGTGGGGGCAAAAAATTTGTGAAGTTTTATATAACCTTATCTGGCTAATATTTAACAATAGTTATTATCGAGTGCCTGGAGGCATAGCTGTTTCTTCATTATGTGCTTGGAGTTGTTGTTCCCTTTGGTGGGAACTATGAAGTTATGTTCTGTTAAAAGATGAACTATGGTTCAAGCTTGCAAGCGGTGAGATTAAGACACTGGTGTTTGCCAGAAAGGAAACAGTCTAATTTAGTCCAGATAACAGTGGGACAGCTTTTGTTTTCTAGGATTAAATGGGGTGTGTGCCATCATCCTCCCCCAACAAAAATATTTATAGGTTTTTTTAATACTTTTTTCATTAGAAGCCTGCTGGACCATTCAAAAATCAAGTTCCTTTTTTGCTCCAGACCTCTAAGTTTAGTATTTTAATCATATTTTTCTCTTCCTTTTTCTGCTACTCAATTTTTTTTTTTGGAAATGGAAGAAAAGAGGCAGCCTGTAGGTAGAGGTAAAAGAACAACCCCAGGGTTTATTTCCTGCTTTAAGATGGTAGTATTTCAAAACTTTATATGAAATTTTATCAAAGAAACTCTTCACACAGCACTTTGCTTTGGATTGGTTTTAAATATTATCTATGAATACAAGCTGTTCTTCGAAGGGTTGGAATAGAAATCTCGTGGTGGCTCTTGTGAAGCAAGTCTCCTAGTTCCTTGCCTCTGGGAAACAGATACCAAATGGTGAATGTCTTTGCCTAGTTTTTGAGCTCCACATCTTTCTCTTTTCCACCACCTGTTTATCTTTCTGTCTTCTTACAAAAAAAAAAAAAGACAAATTTCAGTACAGGTTAAAATATCACATTTGTCACTGTCAGATGAACTTGGTACAAAAAAAATGAGAGGAAAGGAAATAGAATGCAGTTTTTGAAGCATCCTTTTATTTTCCTGGTTCTGTCTGGTTACCCAGGGCTGACTTGCTCCTTGTTGGAAACTGGAGCAATTCCCCTTAAAAGTCTCTTGATACATGATGCACTGGTGCACAGGTATTGACACGGTTCTCTGCGTGGGACATCTAATTTGCCCTGAAGGTGGAAGATGGGCACCTGTCCTAACTGTAAAAACCTTACACTTCTAAGGTCAGGAAGGCTCTTTTTAGCCTAAGTGGCAGATGCTTTTCCTTGCAAAGTGTCTGTTCTCACCAGCAGCCGCAAAATGGTCTTGGTGCAAGGTCTGGTCTGACTGCTCATCAAACACCTGCTGCTGTGAAATGCTGGAAGTGTTGGCTGCTTCTCATGTTCCTCATAGCCAGGGCTTGCTTGTTGCCCTTCATGGCAGCAGAGCCGCTGCTGCTGATTGCAGAGGCAGCAGCTTGTTAACCAGTGGTGAGGGTGTACAGATGAGCTCCACAGGACAGCACGTCGGTCCTGGTGCCCAAATGTGACTTCCTTTAATATCCGCAAAAGCTCTTACTTTACAAGATGCAGGTCAAGAAAGGAACTCTTCAGGATGAAGATACAATATTAGAATTGCCTGGTTGGAGGGGAAAATTTCTAATTCCTAATCTTTTTTTTTATTGGCATAGCAGAGCAGAATCCGATATTTTTTTTTAAAGCAGTCACTTGGATATAAATTATGCATTGTTATTAAACAGTAATCAAATGATTCAAATGCAATTTAATTTTTAAATTAAATCATTTAAAAGCATACTTTTTTAAGTGCACTGCTTTAATAAATTGCTACTTTCTGCTGCACTTTTATCAAGAACTTTATTCACAATGTTGAATATTTTATAGTGCCAGGGGCATCATATTATCTCCTCTGATATTGCCAACCTGATAAAATTTAAAAAAGGGTCTGCTGTAATTTCTTTGCACAGTAGGATGGGGAACTATCTAGCAATTTGTTAGATAAGAACATATTGCTTTGAAAATGCAAATGAATAAAACAACATTAGCATTAGAAAATATAGTAACATTATATCAAATAACAGCCAAGGAATTATCTGATATATTACCTAGACTGTTTGCATTTAATTCTATTGCTTATGAATCTTCTTTCCTTACTGGTGGATTCTGATACTGTTCTCTGCTTTGGTGTCTGGATGAATGCTTGTCACTGGAGTCCAGTGCAACTGATATCCCTCTAATTTGCCCTGTAGCAGCAGTAGGGCTTGGTTTAGTTGCTGAACCAGTAGTGTGCATGGCAATATTCATGAATATTGCCCTCAGTTAAATCTGGTATTGTTCTTCATATGCTGGTCAAATATATGACCAATCTCTGTGCATGTGTAAATATGGATAGTGGAGGTCTATGTAAGATCTGCCCATATGGGACATACCAGTAGTGGCCAGCTCATTAAACCACCCAGAGGTGTTGTGGTGCTGGTTGAGTGGCACTGTCTGCTGACCTAAGGTATGTATTTTATTGAAATTGGAGGAACTAGCAGAGGTAGGCTTTCCTCCCCTTTCTGGGGTGCTCCTGGGCAAGGTGGCTTTCACAATGGGGACACAGCAAGGTGACAGATTCCCATTTGATGTGTGAGTCGTTTTGGGCCAGGCAGCAACCTGCAGGCTGTGGCACGCTGGAACCAGCATCTGTGCTGGGTGCCCAAGCAAGGGTGCCGTGTGCTGCTCAGCCATTCCCATGGCTCCTCTTCATCTCTTTTAGTCCACTACAGCCATGAGGTAATAAAACAGCACTTCACTCATACCATATGAGCAGCTTGAATATAAAGCTATGAACAGGGTTTAAATAGGCAGAAAATTCTGCTTAGCTTGTAGCAGGAGATTCATTGCTGCAGTACTTCTGAGGCAAGCCTTGGGGAAGGTGGGAAGATGTTTGCCTCCTGGCTTTGTTGGCCCCAGTGCTTTTCCTTCAGGAGACAAGTCTTCTGAAAAATGCAAACAGATGGCATGATCTGTGATCATCTAGTACTTAAAAAAAAAAAATCAAGTCAGTGGTTGACACCTTTTATGTGAAGATTGCTATAAAAGGGTTAAATATTTGCAATGCGCTGCTACATTGTAATTCCATAAATACTATCATTACATCCTATTTTAAGTGTTAGGAAATAAGGCTGCTATCTCAGATGCTGTGATTGCTAATTTCCTGATGCTTGCTGTTTCCAGCCACTCATGTCTTCATCTTGTCATCTGCTTCTGGTTACTTGGACCTTCTTGCAAAATATTACAAAATGAAGAGCTGTTGTTGCTGCCAGTAGTGCTGGGAGATTTTTGTATAGGTCCTGCCTTAAAAATTTAAGATGACCTGAAAACTTCCCTTACTGTACTATAATGGTATATCCTGAATCGCACTGGGCACAAAGAAAGGCTGTTAATAGTCTAATGAAAAAATTTGAGTGAGTTTCACTGAGTAGTTTATTTCATCCCTACCAACTGCGCAGTTCTTCTGCAGCAATGATGTTTTTTGTATTTCAGACTTGTCCCGGGACACTTCTCTTGTAATGTCTGTTTTCCTTGTTGAAAAAGCTACACTTTCTACTGAATCCAAGCTATGCATTTCAGAATTGTTAAAAATATCTATTCATACGGGACTAGCTCAACAATGAGGTTTTTTAGGCTGGGATGGATGAATTGTTTAAAAAGCAAAAATGTTTCATTTAAAAGGATTTTTTAAAAAGTGAAACATGTTTGTGTGAAAAGAACATTTATTGGTTTTAATTAAAATTGGGCAAAAAAGTTTTGAAGAACATGAAAATTAAATGCAGCTTCTGGTTTCAGACTGAACAAACTATTTCAGTCAACAATGAAGACTTGCCCCCTCACCGCTTTTGATTCTGGTATTGAACCATTCTCTTTTTCCCCATCCTTTCCTTTGCATATCTCTACTCCAAGCTGAATTTTGCTTCTTTCTTAATACAGAGTGCCCTTCCATCTATTTTACACCATTTAGACAATGTGAAACAGCCAGTGCATTGCAGTGAATCTGGTCCGTGCAACTGTATTGAATAACAAACGAGACCTCAGCAGAGGAATCAATCTAGGCTGCTCATTTTACAAAATACCATAATGGTCACAGAACAACATTTTCCAAGGATGTGGTAGAGAGAAAGCCAAATCCCCAATGGAAACATTACTTTTGAGAGGGAGAAGAAGCTTTCTCCTTGCCACTTATCAAAAAGGCAATGTTTCAGGGGATGTGATAGATGAAGCGTCTCGAAGATTAATGTTCCATTTCTAACTGACTGGCAACTGCTGTCCAGGGGATAACTGAATGGGATACGGGAACAGCATCACACAAAAGGTGCTAGAGACCATCAAAAGCTTCCTTCTGTGTTGAAGGGTGCTAAAAGGGAGGAATCTCCCAGTAATCAGAAAGCAAAGCAGAAAACGGACAATGTACCTCTCTAGCTGCTTCTTTTTTGGTTTTTTTTGTTTCCCCTGATAAGCTCTTTTCCTTCCAATCTTATTGAGGACTTCCCATTGATCTTTTCCCATTCCTCAACATATATGTCAGAAGCCTAGGGCACTTAGGTTGGAAAATGGGCTTTGTGATATGATGAAATTCTTCAATCTTTTTAGCATAAACTCTCTTTGGAGGCTACCAGTTCATCTGATTTACAAGGAAGGGAATGCCCATGAAATTTACCCTGTGAGCAGTCGCATCTCTGACTTCAATTCATTTCCTGGCAGTTCAACTTCAGGCAGTGTTTCATTTTTACTACTTCCATGTAGAATAACTTGTCTCTCTTCTGATTCCTGAGCTGACTGATATGTTGAAGATGACAGTAAAATTATGTTTTAAAGAAGGTGATGGTAAAATATGGCTGCAAATCCCAGAGAGTGTTTGAAGAGAGAAGGTCATCACTCCACTGTTAGAAATGAAAGAACTTAAAGCTGATAAGTGTAATAATAATTAACATGACCTTCATCAAACAAGTTACTGTGATGGCAACTGGACTTACTTTACATCAAATGTAATTTAGTGTAAAGAAGTAGCATTAGGCACTATTTTTGCTGCCGCTTCATTAGCAGGAGGGAAATTAACAGCTTCAAATAGTTAATTTTGGGTAAGGATCCAATAAACATGAAACCATTCCAAATGTTTCTTTGGCCTAGAAATGAGGCTGAATCAGACATTGATAGCCAGGAATGCAATCCTTCTCCAGAGGAGGAGAGGACAAAGGAATAGAAGGGAAAAGGTTCTGAGCACTGACCTGAGTCCTGGCATGTACTGGATCAAACTTCTGAATGGATTTCCTGACAGGTGCTGAGCCATTTGTTTTAAAGATGATACCCTTTTAGACTAATGAGTCTCTTATTTTCCCCTTCCTCTTTGGGCAGGTGGTCTTTTAGGTTGGGTTTGTTGGGGTGGTTTTTTTTTCTGTTTTGGGGTTTTTTTGTTTAGGAAATTCAGAGGTAAAATTACAGTGGTAAACACACTTATAGTCTGGATAATAGCACAATCTGTACTTTGTTGCTAGTTAAGCTAGAGCTGTAACAACCATGACAAAATTCAGTGTTATGTCTCAGTAAGCGAATGCATAATGAAAATGTGCCTGAGTTTGGCAAGTTGTCCCTTTGCCTACCTTTACCTGTCCTGGAGCTTTGCTAGGTGAAGGCATCTCTACAGAGGACCCTTTGGCTAACCAGAAGACCTGGTCTTGACCTCAGTGTTGCTCAGCGCAGGCCTGGCCTTATGGTTCCCATACGCTGCTGTTGCTTCTGTGGCTAACTTATGCAAGCTGTTCATATATATAATGCTGTCTCCAGAGAAACTCTTCATTTTTCCTGGGATGATGTGGTCACAAGGAAAAGCTAGTCAGTCTTCAGCTCCTCACTTCCAGGTTTTATTTAGAAGTGCCCAGAGGAGATGAGGGAGCTCATGGCTGTTTGTCACATCTGTATATTGAAAACTCCTCTTCCCCATACAGTGAGTTCTCCCTTGGACTCCTCTTTAAAACATTTGTCTCCAAGACAATCCTTTCCTTGAGTTATAAAAATTGTGACACTCTGAGAGACAAGAAAGGCTGACTGACTGCTAAAAGATGTACATTTGGCGCAGTCTCAGGGATTCCAACGAAGACTTTATTTCCTTAAATAACACCTAGTTTAAATAGCAGCAACACGACCACCGTCATCGCAAGACTGTTTTCTATCTGCTCTTTATCCAGTGGGTCTCTGCAGCCATGAAATAGATTGTTCCCAAAGAGCATCTGTCCTTTGTAGGTAGTCCCATGGCCCCAGTTACCAGATTACCGGAGCCCTGCACTGCCCTGAATGACTATCACCCCATGGTATCCCTCTGGGGTAGGAAGTACCAACAGTTACCAGTAACAACAGTTACTGCTGTTTTATAGATGAAGCTGAGAACTGGCTGTGCCACAGAATAAAGATGTGATGTGTTATGGTGTTAATTGTACCACGCTTGTGAGGGTAAGAATAGCTCCTGCTGGCAAGCAGACCCTCTGCCGGCCTCTTGGGTAGATGGTGTGTGTTAAAGGCCATACCAGCTGTGTGTGACAGTCTGCCAGCTGCCGTCACTACTACAGTTACGCAGGGGAGTTCAAGTAAGCAGGGAACAACCTACACTGTCATTCTGCTCTTCAGATATCGCCAAAGTGATGTGCCCCAGGTCACAAAGAGAGCCAGCACCGGGGAAGTGAATTGGGCTGGGGAATTGGGAATAATGCTGTTACCTCTGAATCGCTCTCAGAAAAGCACAGTTTTATCTCTGATGGGACAATTATTAAGTGTTGTACTAGCATCAGAAGCTGAATCCATAGGAAGGCCTTGTAGCGGGAGTAAGCTGCTGGAGCCTGGTGCCACAGAGTTGTGTGTGACTGAGTATGCATTTATATCGATGGCTGGATTTCCTTCTCGTGAATGCTGTGTCAAAAGGGTGCTGCTTCAGTAAAATCACAGTGGTTAAACTGAGCAGAGTTTAATCCCATGTATAGTTCATATGCAGCCAAACTGTCAGGGGTTGCACTGCTCAGGAGCACCATTACTGCCAGGGAGGAGCACTCGCTTGTCTGGCTGCGGTGGGAGACACGTGTGGATGGCTGCTGGATGGGGTCCTCGTGTACGGTAAGGGAGGGAAGCGATGACTGTAGAAACCGATGTGCAACAATTTCCAGAACAGTGGTGAGGTAATTTGGAGTGAATGAGCCCTTTAAAATTAAGCACAGACAGCATAAAAGGTGCTTTATAAAGTGCTGTTCTGTTTCTGTCTAAGTGCGTGGGTGTTAGACCTCTCAGAAATACAGATAAATTTAGCCATTGGGCTAATTTTCAAGGCTTTTGCTGTGATAGTTGGAGCGATTATCCCATCTCCTTTACCACAGAGCATTTTTATCTAGAGTGTGGGACATGTGATTTTTCTGTTCACGGAGCACAAAGCAGACATCTTGCTTGGAGAAAAGTGTTTAGGTCTGGGTGAGAACTGCTTTTTGTGTGCATGCATGAGATTTATTTATAATAGATAATTCCTGCTCTCCAGATGATTTCTCCCAGCTTCCTTTCAGTCAGAGTCAGGGCAGTCTTTGTCTGTTACGTAAAGTCTAGTAAGTGTGACACATCCCCTCTAATTTTCATCCCTGTTAGAAAATGAGATGAGCTATTCCACTTACCCCACAAAATAATAGGGTTGTGTTTGGAAAGGCTGCTGCCCAGCTGGGAGGACAAAGCACTGCATACCCTGCGAAGGTGGCAGCTCAAGGGAAATCATGGTGCTTCAGCAGAGCCGTTTACAAAAGGCACACAGCCAGGCAGGTCCCAGAAAGGAGGGAGCTGCACTTTCAAATTAGCTTTCCTCCCTTTTGTGCTATTCTGGCTTTGTCTTCATCTTCAAAGGAGAATGGGAGGTCCTCCAGAAAAGCACCAGTTCCCAGGCTACAGGAGGTAGATGTGCAGTGGTATAGTCTTGCACAGGTGTTTGCCGGGTGGGTTACTATATTTCAATATCTACTATATTTCAAGCATATGCTCAGTAAAATGGTGGATTTCTACAAACTAGAAATGTAACTGACTTTAAAGGCCCTCTGAAAATTAAGACTGGTCATGAGATTCTAAATCGAGATTATGATACCATTTCTGCATTCCCTCAGGGATAATATAACTGCATAATACTGTGACTTTTCTAAAAACTAGGCATGCTAAATTTATCTTTAAATTTTAGTTGAAGACCTTTTCCTTACCATCCTAGAGTCTATATAGACTTCTGTACCTCTGTCAAAAGAGATGGTAGCGCTTTCCTCCTTAGTTTTATTCATCCTGTCCAAAGCTGAGAAACAGCTTGGAGTGGGTCAAATTGGAGGGGAGGGAGGTGGAGAACTTGCCTAGTATGTTTGTCATGACGGTCCTGAAGTGCCGTGCCCGTTGCCCATGTCACCCTTCCCCTCATGCAGGTAATTGGGAGCTGGGAGTAAACGCCTATGTAACCCTAAACCTGCTTTGCCTTTGCACAGGCTTTATCATTTACATCTCCACAGTCACCTCATTTTTCAAGTGAATGTGACTTGTGCGTTATACAACCTTAGATATATACCTGTACTCTGGACAATAACAAGGAAGCAAAATCATAATAATTATTTTTTTATGGCACTTACTGTGTATAGTTTGTAAAGGGCTGTAAAAGGAGGGCCTGCATTACTTTTCTAAGGGGAGGTCAGAGGTGAGAAGAGGTTAAAGTGATTTGGACTAAGGCTGTTAGAGGGGCCTTCAAGTGCCAGCTATGGCTACCTTGTTTTTAAACAGAGTTTATCATCCTTGCCCAGAAAATGCATCCAGAAGGGCATTGTACTGTAACAAATATAGCATTACATTCCCCTCAAATTTCAATAGGCTATTTGTATATATGCAGAATCAGTCAGAAAGAAGGCAAATTTTAGGAGACTAAAAAAATCTAGTGTGTGGAGCACATCTTATCCCTGTATCGTTTTGAAAAAGCAAAGCAAATGTTCACCAAACGGCTCTGAGGCATGGCCCTTTCTCTGCTCTCCTGAGCTGCATCAAGCTGCTGTTTAGACTTTACTGGAGAGGATAATGAATAGGGATGTTACAGCCACGCTTATTAAAAAATCTGTTCCAGGTAAAATCTTGAACTCCACACTGTGGTCGCTCCAGTTGCAAGATCTCTCCCCAGCCCCCCAAGTCAAGGGCAAAGGTTTTATGCAAGAAGATGGGAGGGGGAAAAAAAAGAATATTTAACTATAATCTGCCTCTGGCAAGTCATGTTCTATTTAAAACTTCCGTGCACCCAACAGCCAAGCCTGGCAGGCCATGCAATCTGAAAGCAGAACTGGTTCAGCCCATGCATAAGCATCCCAGGCTGCTCTTTGCAGCTTCCCTGGGGCCCCAGAACCCCCCTGCATCTCTCTCCATCTCCCTCTCTCCCAGATCGGATTCTCTAGTCTGTCACCTCTGCAGAGGCATGCTCCCTGACATGCATATCAAGCGTGTGCATTTTAATACAATATGCTGGTGCTAGACTCTATGTTGCTGCAGTTTGAACATGGATTTGCTGTAACTTTCTCTTGCTGTTAACACTATTTGTTTCCTGCTGCTATCTTGACTCTTTTCCCCTTACATTCTTTTCCACTTGTTTCAAGCCAAAAGCGATTGCATGTTCATCCTCTGTGTCCTAAAACATATTCCTTATGCTTTATCTCCCAAGAAAGTCATGTGGGTTTTGCACTTGATTTCCCCCACCCTTGAAGGAGGAATTAGGCAAGAGATAACTCTTCTTCTCTTCCACTAAAGCGGATATTGAGAGGTCCTGTCCTTTTTTTTCCTTTCCTGAAGGGAAGGTGGGGATAGCGAGGGGCAGGATATGTGCATTACCATTTCCTATTGCAGTAAATCTTAATGAAGGTTGGGAAGTTGGTCCGACTTTAGTTTTCCAGCCCTGCCCTGGGATTTTCCGCTGCATTGCCAGTCAGGAGCATCCCTGCTGTGCAGGTTGGTGGGAGGCAGCAGCTTCCTGTGGTGTCCTGTGCTGTTCAGCCCGAGGAGAGAAAGTTCTATTTCTTCCCCCACCCCTTCAGTCACAAATTTGATATTTTTCTGTGCAGATAGAAAAACAGTGACAGTAATGGACTTTCCTCAGGGATTTTTTTTATTTGCAATTATAATTAGAAGCACTAATATGTTTACTTTCTAATAATATATGGAAAGACCCTTTGATTCTGTTTTTTTTTCTTTGTAAGTCTCTACGCTGTCAGAACTGTAAAATTCTCACACTCTGTGCTGTCTCTTGTTACACCAGCTATCCTTTAAAATGCGGCTTAATCCATTTCTGTTGTCAATGAATACCATTACCCTTTTTTTGTCCAAAGCCTGTTGTCCTGTTAGTCTAAGTCTTGTTGGTTTTTTTTTAATTATGAAGGCAAGTTGATGGTATAATCTCCTTTGTAAATAAACAAAGGTGGATAAAAAACCATAAGCTGTCTTTCACTGAAGGAAGCAAGAAAAAGACAGTTTCTGCAAAGACAGACCTGGATTTCCAAAGTACGTACTGGACAATGTCAGAACTGCTGATGAGCAATAAATCTTCGTTGCAGTCTGTGCCAGACCCTTGCTGCCCAGTTGAGCCTCAGAGGGGCTGTGCCAGTGGGCACCCTGTGCCCAGCAGCCCTGTATTACCCCTGCAATATCTGTGAGTAAAGGAATGAGCTTCCAGCCAGCCCATCCATCCTTGCAGCCACCACCAGGTTCTTAGTGTAACAGCATGCTCAGGTAGCTTTCCACCAGTCCATGCCCATAGCCAGCTACCCAATATTTGCTTGAGGCTCAGCTAGGCTGGTCCCTCTGCAGGAGTGGGCACAGCCTGGATCACTGAGCAAGGTGATGCCCACCCCCGGTGAGGAGTCTCAGGGTAGCCCCTGAGGAATTGTAGCTGGCTGCTTGCCTCCCCACCAGCAGCCTGGCAGGAGCGGGTGCTCGCCCTCATTAACACATTTGAGTTTGTGCTGTAGAAAGAGTAAAAGGGTACAGGCTTTGTACTTTAGGAGAAGACTTGTTGGTGGCTGCTCTACGTGTGTGGTGGTCTTGTGCCCTCCTACTGCTGTCTTTGTATGTCTGCACTTTCCTGGCCCTCAGCATCACACAGCCCATGCAGTTTTGCCCCTCAGGCTGCTTCTCAGTAACAACTGACCGTAATGTGCAAAAGGCATTAGGCTAAGAGCAGCCTTTTTTGGCATTCAATTCTTCCTCTGAGTCCAACCTCAAACCTTGAACATGCCAGAGCATGCGGCTGCATTTCACCTGGGCCAGCACACTCCAGAGCTGAATGTTCAGCAATGGTCTCTGTTATTACCTAGCTCACAGCAAGAGGCTATAGGAACTCTTCTCCCTCATGGAAATATGGTAGATGTCCTGCAGTTCACAGGCATGCTGGTGGTGGTTTTTTGTTTTGTTTTTTTAAACTAGTTATAAATCTTTGTTCCACTAATAAGAGCATTTTCTTGCAATATGAAGTCTCCCATGGTCTAATTTTCTTTCATTTCTGTTCAAGCTTTGTGAAGTAGATACTATGAATTAGTACCTGACTTAAAATCCAATGTTTTTCTGCAACTAAGGTTTTCACTATGAGTCCATGAGAATACCCCAATTAGTTATTGATATGTATCATCCAGATTTCACCATTTTTCCTTTCAGAATTTTGATTTGGCAAGAACAAGAAATACCATGTGCCAGAAATGTCTGCAACAGTTACTTTTAACAACCTCCCTCAGCTTTTGGCACCCCTACCACATCCTGTTTGCATCTTTATTATGTGTAGCTATATGCTTATGTACCAGAGGTGTGACTAGGCATGCAAAGTATCCATTATAAGCAGTTTCTGATTTTTCTCTGTTCATGCTAGTCCCTCTGATTATGCCATGTGCTAGTTAAGCTATCACAGTTTCTACTGCCAGGAAATTTTTCCTTTTATCCTCTTTACATAAACACAGCAATTGCCCACATCTCTTTGTCTATGCTAACATTAAAATAAGCACACTCTTTTTTTGAGTAATATCAGTTCTACTGGGCCTGATCCTGGGATATGTCAGAGTCTCTAATCTTACACGTGTTTTACTGAAAATTGAGAGTGACTAACTTCTTGAAAAAGCTGTTTAGAATATTGGGGGGGAATCAAGCTGTTGAAATAGGACTATAGACAGGCCTTTTGGATCCTTTACTCAATCCCTAGCTGAGCCTTGTGCTAAGTGTCATGCTAAATGAATTCAGTATTGCTTCTTGATCTGGCTTTTCTACAGAGAAGTTTGACAATTGGGTGGCACAGTTATTTCTTTCACAAAATACATGCTCAGACTACACCTTCCGTTTGTTCAAGAAAGGTAGCCCTCCTGAATTATGTGTAACCTCACCTGTATTATTTAGGAACCAAAATGCTGTATGCTACATCTAAACTCTAAAAGAACACGCAACTTCAGCTTTAAATATGCAGGAAAGGGCACATCTATGGTTAATTCAGCTGCTTTTATACTTATGTTGAGATGACCTTAATTACCAGATCAGGCAATGATTCTTTAAAGCCTTTTCACTACATATAATTATTTTATGATTTGTCTCCTCTCATACGAGCCTCTGCATTTACTTGCTGTGAAGTGATGCAGTAGGCAGGTGAAGTGTAGGAAAAGATCTCTATTAAGCATGACGGCTGGCTGTGTGCTGACGCACTTGCACATGCCCAGGCATTGCAGAGTGAGCATTCCCTACCAAACTATACCCTACCCGCAACAAACATTTCTTTGCCTAGTTTCGGTCAACACAGTATGTAGTGTACACTACATCAGTAGTCAGTGAGTATTAATGCTATTACCGTACTGCTGTAGGCTTTGAAAGCATTTCAAGCAAGATGGCCTCACTTAGTTCTGTATCTTTAATTTCTATTGGCAATTTTAAGAAATGCCTACTATATCTCAAGGAACTATGCTAATTGAACATTGAAGGTTCCCATGTCAAATGCTCCAAACGTAGGAAATGGCAGAATGAGGTCTGCCTGTGCATCCTGGCCTTTCCAGGCTACATTTCTCTTTCCAGAGAGTGAGTCAAACCATATCCAGAGGTCTGCTTGTGGCCAGTAATCTCTGTCTGGAGTACAGTTTAATAACTCCTTTCCCCCTGCTCTTTACTACTTGTTTGTCCCCTCCTCCATACTGTAGGAAATTAAAAAATATTTCTCAGGGCTCAGAGCAATGAGCAAAGTTAATCCAATAATTGTGGTAATTTATGAGTTGACGATTGATAGCAGAAGACATAATTATTCTTTTTCAACCCTAGCTAGTTCACTGTGATCAAATACGATTATATGTTAAGTTGGGTTATTGTTAAATGAATCGTATGCTGAGTACAATGCACCAACCGAATGGCTGATGGCACTGTGGTCCTCAGTGGCACTACATTAGGAATTAGATCAGTTCCTTATCTTATTTATTAAAGGCCCTAATCGTACAAACACTTGTGAATATTTTAAAATTTACTGGCAGAATAAATCCATGTCTGGGGATTGAAGCAACCTGAGATGAGAGGGTTTCAAGAGTCTCCAGTCCCTACAGGTATCTGTCTTTGCTGGTTTCATCCTAGGTTATTTTTATATTTGTGATCTTTGTACTTCTGTTTTGTTTTTCAACCTAAACTGCCTTCAAGGCCTATGAACGATGTGACCTTTGCTTGCCAACACAGGAGAGGTTATAAGTTAATTCACAGGCTTATTTTTTTACAGTAGGCTCTGGTCTAGGTATTTTCATAGGGCATTCCTTAAGATCACTGGATAATGGAGTCCAGGCTGTATGAATCCCGTGTGTCCTTGCACAACCCCTGTATGATCCACCCTGCACACCACTCCTACTTACACGCAATCACCTTCTTGACAACAGACTTACTGATTTATATACAGTGCATGTTTAATGGTGCGTGTGTACATATTTATATACCTGTATGTTTTCATTTCAGGTGGTTGTCCCCTTTAATCAATATTTGATTCACACCGTCAAAACCAGCCTAGAAAACGCAGTGCCACAGGGAAATAGTTAGCCAGGGAATTTCACCAGGGATCTAGGTATCTTTTGATGTAAATACAGTAAAAGCCCCAATAGTAGAAGCATCTCTAATTTGCCTTTGTAAAATCTGTCTTAAGAAACCTGGTAGGAGGAAACTAAACTAAAAACTGTTTGAGGCACAGGGCTTAAAAAAAAAACCCTGAAGAGCATCCCTCAGCCCCATAAAGTGGAAAATGCACACACCTGCCTGAATCCTCCCCGCTGCCCTGACAACAAAAACCGCAGTTCTGTAAATCAGGCTGCCAAGCAGAGGTGGTCTAGTTTTTGAGGCAGAGGTAGAAGAGCAAGAAGAGTGCTCTGGGGAACCCCAGCCAAGGGAATCACCCCTAGAAAGGGGATGTGGCCCTGGGTGGGAACTGAGCTATGAGAAATGCCGACCCAGGGCCTGCACTAGCGAGACCCCTGGGAGGAGGGCAAGGGAGAGAACAACCTGGGAAGCAGGGAAAATGTGGTGCGTGGTACCTCAAGGACAACCTGAGGACCTGGGAGACCAGGCTAGGGGCAAGAAGTGACCCAGCTGACCCACTTCTGCAGTCAGCCAGGCTGCAGTTTCTGCTCTCAGCCTCAAAGCTGATGTCAGCACCCACAGACTCTCCTCTGAAATACCTGGTAGTAGTGTTGTGTCCTGCACAGTGCAGGCACCTCTGATTCAGTGGCTGGCTGGACTGCTAAACACCTCCTGCGGTGGAATAGATAAATTCATGGTGTCTCCACTCAACTATACGTGTTTTCTTGTGGAAAAACAAGTAGGTGCGTTTTGACAACCAACTCTCTAGTTGGGCTGATTTGCCTGCTTTCCCTTTACCCCATGGAGAGCTTTCTGTCCGTTTATGTTTTTTTAAAAAAACTAAACACATATTGTTTGTTTACTGTCAACTAGAGTTCCTACTGTGCTTCTAAAGTGCTATTCTAGATACTATTTTATTTGCCTAATGAATGACTTTGGTTGTGATGCATGTTAGCGTGCAAGTCACTCAGAAAGAAGGAAGGGTCAAACTGTATTTGAAGGCATTAATATAGTGTCAAATATTCTCACAATCCCATTAAAAAAGCAATTGCCCAAAGATTTGTACGTAGATTGCTGCAGTGTGCAATTCCCCAGGGCAGCCCAGCAATGATAGAAGTATGATTCCTCTTTTTAGCCTTAGGCTCTTCTTTTCCCAGCCATGTTGTGGTGCATATGCTAAATGGTGCTGCTAAACCAGCAGTGTCTCAACTCTGTTCCTGATATTAAAAAAAAAAAGTTGTAAATCCTCACCCTTTTCCTTCCAGACACTGTGCAAAGCAAACCCCAGGACGATAACATTGATGCTGTTGCTGTAGTGGCAAATGAACACATTGTATGGTGCACGCCTTCTGGTCTCCAGCCTTCCTGCTGCACATCCCACCACCGCCCTGCCACAGGTTGAGGTGCGAGTAATCTTTGCCACATAGTGCTTTTGGGCAGAGGTCAATGAGAAGGAAGAGCTGGAACAATATCCTTCAGGATACAAGGGCAGATGGGTTAACTGGGATCTGAGCAATGAGTCTGTGAAGCCTGCATGTGACCTGGGCCACCAGCTCTTCCTCATAAGTCTGAACCAGGGTGTTCCAGAAAATGCATCACTCCAGCTCCAGCTTTTTAAATACCTGATTATTAGTGCACAGTAAGTGTTGGGAGATGGTTATGATAACCATTGTGGTAGAGGGTAAGCTGTGCTCCCCAGGACGACACCAGGCATCAACATCCTCCAGTAACCAAGTCCCTTAAGAAGGAGGTGAAGTCTTTTCTTGTCCAGACATGACCATGTTGTGACTAATTAGCGTGAATGCATGAAAGATAAGCTTGCACTTGCTCTTAGGAACCTACTTCAAAGAGTATAAATGCTTGCAAAGCCAGGCCACAGTCTTGAATGTGTAAACGGAAGTTTTAGTAACACAGCCAGCATGTTTCCCAACATGCCAGCCCCTTACATAGACAGCTCACTCTATTCGAAAGCTTCCTAAATGCTGTTACAACAGCAAAGGGTAAGAGCCTGGAATCAGTAGTTTTGTTTTACTTATGTACCCATGGGTTGTGGCTATAGCATGTGTGCTTGTGTATGTGTATTAGGAGTAAAATACTGTGTTTGTCAGTGTGCTTCTCTAAATCCCCCGGTTCCCTTTTTCTTACGCCCTGGGAACTGAAGGTGAGCTTGGGGCTTCAGGGCTGATTTTTACATACTCTGTAGAGCAGCTGTAGATCTGGTGCTGTGAAGCAAATTTATTCTACTCTGTGATGCAAATGGGTCTCATTTTCAGTTTGGAAAGAATACTCCCAAGAGTTTCTCAGTTTATGTAAATACTTTACTCTGTGTGCTGGCAGGGGGACCCAGTTTAGCTATTTGTGGAGTGAAGAAGCTTTTGATGTTGGTATCTGTACTATAAAAGTGGGTCACCAAACTACCTTCTGCTGTGGCTTTTCAGCTGATTTGATCGCATTAAATGATCATGTCTAGATAAAGAACTTGATGTCCTCTAACAACATATTTTCATTAAAGTAGTACTTTTCCTATTATTGACACTTGATCTGTGATAAAAACTTAAGTATCCCATCTACTATATTCCATGTGAGGTAATACAAGAAATAATACACTCTTACAATGGGAAAAAAAAAAAAGATTTTTTCATCTGAGAATTGTGCTCTACTGCCTTCTCTTTTAGGCAGCACAGTATGCTACTGTTGCATATGAACTACCTACAGGAGAAAAGCTATGTTGACTATATTGTCATCTATAAACAAAACAGATACTTCTGAATACATCTACTTCCAAGGCAAATTGCAGCATTAGGAGCTCATACAGGAATCTGTGGGATGAGGATGCAGCTGGATTTCTGTAGAAAGCTGCTGGAAGTGTTTTTTATTTTCACAGGCACTTAAAAGCTGGGAAAAGTCCTTTGTATTTATCACGGTTGTTTATATTACATTATTGAAATAAAATTAACTGTAGTAAGCGTAGTAACTTGTACTGTGCTAGCACCTTGGCTAGACCAGTTATAGACCAATATGCTTTCATACCAGAGGCTGTACAAGAAGCACACAGGAGGAAGTCTGCATATCTTTGCCTTTTCAAAAGCCTTAGGTGCATATGTCCCACGTTTTCATTAAAACCATCGCTCTGGAGACAAAAGTAGATTCGCACAGCATTTATTTAATTTGTCCTGTACATAATATAGTTATTTCTTAACATCAGCTTTCTTTAATTTGTGAGTCTGATGTTCCAATTTTAATGCATAGTCATCAGAAAGGCAAATGCCACCAGAACTCTTGAGTCTGCAAATGCTGATGCATGTGTCCGGTTTGGTTTTACCAGGCTTCTCATGAGTACAGATTACCTTCCCAACAAATCCTTGATTTCTGGGGACTGTTTCTTCAGCTTCCACTATCCCTGTTTCAGTTATTTTCTTGAACCCATAATTGGGCTTAACTGGCTTTATTTACCATTGACTTGCGTCAGCCAGCCTTTCTATAAGGAGGAAGAGACAACCTGCTGATACAGATAAGCAAAACTAGCTCAGCTTTTACCACATTATGTAAATAGCAGATTTGTGGAGTTGCCTGAAGGAAGATTATTTGTATTTAATTGGCTAATCTCTAATGTCTGTATTCTGGAAAGATCTGACCTCAAACATACTGAAGTCAATGAAGGGACATCCATGCTTTTTTTTTTTTTTTAAAGCCTGATCCAGACTCCAGCAATGCTGAACTTGGATTCCCAGCAGCAAACATTGCTGGCAGTTTTATGCTTTCATCCTCTTCTGACCCTTTAATGTTTAGTTCAGCAATCAAATTCAGCCAGTGTGGGTGATGACATAAATCAAATTTAAAAGCAGGATTTGTGCAGTTTCCACATGTGTTGTCAAAAATGAATTCTAAATTTGGTTACACGTTTGACCACCACCTTTCCCACTTATCCAAACTTTTTTACGTTCTCCAGTTCAAGGAACAAAACTCATCCAGTGACAGCTTAAGCAATTGCAATACAACTGGAACCATCCTAGTTCTGCAAATCAAGCTCTCATAGTATACAGTTCACAAGCATCCATATTCTGGATATTTTTCTGTAAGAAAAATTACATTTATTGACAAATGTATTTGTTCTTACTGTTCAGGCAATATTTACAGTCTGTGTGATAATTTTTTAAGCATAAACATAACAGAAGGCAACAGCAGTTTGCATTCATTTGCATCTCACTTTAAAGGACAGTGATCATTAGAAATGTTGTGTGGGGGTGTGTATGTATGTGAGGTTTTGTGTGTGTTTGTACATGTATAAACACATACAATTCTTTGTGTTTTCCTATAAGCTTTGAGACTTTCTGCTGCTGCTGTTTTCTTCTTACCCCAAGGACAGTAGCGCTGATATTTTCACATACCGCTCTACCTTGTACTCATCTGTCTCTACATTTTATGTGGATAGCTCAATGTTTTAAAACCTTGCACAGATCATATTCACGTAGGACAAAAATAATGATAAAGGATAAGAGATTATTTAAAAAAAGAAATTACTCGGATGAAACCAATAGAGGCTAACATCTTAACATGCACTGCTTATTGCACATAGTGCTTTTATAAAAGCCATCAATCAGGCCAGCTCAATCAAGCTCCTGGAAAAAAAAAAAAATCCCCATTTTTTTACCGTTGTTTCAACTGGATTGACATTTTCAGTTACCAGGAAAAAAAAAGAAAAATACTTTTTTAGACCAAGAAATGAAAAAAGTGCGTAACTAAAACAAGAGCTGAATATAAGTGGGCTAGCATGAGTTGATGGATGCCCTAAATTAGTGGATTTAACAATTTTTTTTTTTAGGCTTTTTCCATGGTGTATGCTTGGATATTAAGTTAAAGGCACACATAGGCTTAAGACAAATGGGTCTGCATGGACCAGTTGGTCTGATTTTGAAATGTTGGCTTCCTCATGCAATATTCATTTTTAACTTACAGATACTTCCACCAACAAATGTGTAAGTAAAAGGGGTGTGTAAGAATACACAGTAGTTACTGTTCTTGCTGATGCTTGCTAAGCTATCCTTTCCCATTTTGTCAGTTGTTTTCCTGTTGTGAGTGGCAGGAAAGTGGCTGAGGTATCCAGGATACGACTTCGTGATAGCAGAAGGAGGAAGAAAGCTATCTTTTGAAATAGTAAGCACTGCTAAGCAGCAATTTCAGCAACAAAATGTGGGTTTATCAGGCTCCCAGGGCAGGTATTTGTACTTAACAGTTAGGTTTTGATTTGGTTGTGTGGATTCATGTACTGACATTTTTTTTAAAAATTCATAACAGGTTGAAGAGTAACACAGGCATGCTCATAAAAATGCATCCAGATAGTAACGCTGTATATGACTGTTAGTTATGTTATTAATGTATGCATTGTGGTAGTTAATATGGGTTGATCTGGGGCTGCCAACATGGGTAGACCAAAGCTAACAGTCCAGGTACCACAGATCATTTCTTGTAAAATAGTGTGATCAAAGGGGTGGCTAGTGTGTGGTTTAGCATAGCGTATATCAGTGTCCCCTTATGTGGTCCTTTAACCCTTCTTTGGTCTCACACACACAAAAAACCCCAACATTAAACTAGTCCCTATTTTTTCTCTGATATAATCACCCAGATAACAAGTGTGAATTTGTTAGTAATTCTTTTTTGGAAAGGCTCCTTGCCAATGTCACTGACCTGTTGTGAGTCGTTAGTCAGTTGTGACTCACAGTTTTCGAAGCCTGCTCATGCTGATATACTGTGAAGCACTTCTGGAAATAGAAGTGACTCATACCCACTTGGGTAGGTCCCAGTGAGGCTATGAAAGTGGAATGAATTTATCTGCAATATTTTGAAATTGCTGTGAGTTTCTTCAGGCCTAAGAAAAGGCTTGTATCCTGAAACACATCCTATGTCTTCCCAGGAAAGTTTCTTCAGCCTTTCATGCAGTTGCTCCTAGGGAGGTAGGAATGTCACATCCTAACCTCTGCATCACTAGATCGTCTCTTCTGCCTCATGTCAGGATATTGTAGGAGGGGTTAATGAAGAAAGCCTGTGTTTTGAAAGATGTACTTGAACTGGGCATGTAATCTCTGGAACAGATTTGATTGAATTAGCAATTTTAAGTATTGAAGGAACTATGGTAGAAAGAAATCAGCATGAGCAGTGAAAAACACCACAATACTTCTAGGGTTTCATCGAAGGCCCACAGAGTTCATCGGAGGTTGCACTGGTCACAGTGTATTTTGCCTCAGATACATTTTTTTTTGTACTTGGTTTAAAGTTTTGCTTCATAGTCCCATCAACGAGAGGGACAGCCTAGCTGCTGACTGCATGGAGCATTAGCTCTGTCCCTGCAGGAGCGCCCTGGGCATTCCTGCTTATCCGGAGAAGCAGCAAAAGGTCTGTGGCAATTGTCAACTTCTGCATTACACTCAACAGGTGGCTGCCTTGCATCTGTAAGGTTTATTCTTGTGCACATATGTGAATCTATAAATGTACAATGTCTGTAAAATGCCTGCATATCCCTTAGGAAAGGTATGCTTGCATTCACGTCATCAGTGAGAGTTAGCTGAGCACTAAGTCCCCCATATCTAAACTGCTCATTCTTTGGGCCACCGGTTATCTTTCCTTCTGTGTTTCTACATACTCAGTGGAAGAATGATTCTGTCCAACTGCAAAAAGGAAGACAAAAGGAGAAAATACTCTGATTTATGTGCTTGTATTGTGGAAATATCTTGGAGCCTGGACAACACTGAAATCAAGTATGGTCTGTGTCTCAACGATCTCCTTATTTTAGCAGTAGTTCAAATAACAGTATGGATTGATAAATACAGTGGAAAATAACTTAGTTTGGTGATATGAAAGGAGAGCAACACTGTAAAAAAAAAAAAAACCAAACCCTTCAATTCCCTAAATTCATCTTGAATAAATCTCTCAGTTCTCAGAATCACTGATGCTATCTCTGAACTTAGTCCAGCTGCAGCCAGCAAATAATGAGACATGTGCTTTCAGCAGAGCCATTTCAGAAACCTCTTGTGGAAGAAAAAAATTCTAATCCGGGCCCCTGTTTCCTCTGCTCTTGGGTCAGCCTCCATCAGAGATGTCGCACACAAAACCATTCCCACACATCCTGCATTTGGAAAGCAGCAGTCCCACAGCTTTCCAGGGAGCATGGAATAAATGAGAGAGAATTGCTGAAACGCTAAGCCCTAACATTGGTAACAGGAGGTATAGCTGATTAAACAGAACTCTGTAGCATTTACTGTTAGCACCTGAAAAGTAGCAAGCCCAAGTGTGCATTGAGGAAAGCGTCACGTCCCCCTTTTGTCAGTTGTCTGAGCATGTGAACCATGTCTTGGTTATGTTACGGACACACCAGTCTTTGTCCCTGATTGGTGTATTGTTTATAAGATGAAGATGATGGAAAGTAGAAGAATAATATGGGCTGATGTCTTTGCTTGGCATAATAAAAGCAATATATTTGCCAAGACGCTAGATTATTTTTAGTAGTGTATTTAGTAAAGTAAGAAAAGAATATTAGAGGGAAGAAAAAAAAGATGTTGGCCAATACTTTAAAACAAAAGTTTGTGATTCTGCCCTCCCAAAGAGAATTACTCATATTATTTCTGGATAACCTACTGATTTGCTTTCAATCAGGAAAGTATGTATGTAAGCAACAGAGTAACATAACAGGTTTATCCATAAAGATGAGGACAGGACAGTAGATGACAGTACAAATGGGGCTGCACAGGAAACCTGGTGGCACTGAAGAGAACATGATCCTCCAGTGTCTCTTTCCAAAGCCTCATTCAACCCCCTCCGCCTTGTAGACCTTGCTGCCCAAACTGTAACTGCATAGCGAAAAACCTCAGGGCCATTCTTGCAGTTCTACCTGTGCAACGGTTTCATGCTTTTTGATTCACAGAAAGCAGCTGGAATAGTACTGACAACAGAAAATGCTGTTAGTGGAGGGTATTTTGTAAAAGATACTTAAATCTTGTTTCATTTTTAGGGTCCACAAGTGCGTAACATGGGAACAGTGCGCTATTCTTGGGCAAAAAGTAATTTCTTTTCTAAGAAACCCCCTCCCAAATACTTCTCAGAACTTTCTAATGCCATTATTAGCTTTTAAGGAAACACAAAGCTCCCAGTCAAGCATTCCTTGTACAGATGCTTCAGGTCCCCAGAGATGAGCTGCTTTCACTTTTGTTCTTTCTGTATGTTTGGTGCTCATAAGACAGATAATTTCATGTGACTTCCTAGCCCAGGCACCTCTGTGGAGGTCTGCCAGTTGTCATTTCATTCCTGACCTGATCTGAGGTTATTTCAGTGTTGGACTTCTCCTGCATATAGAACAACTCTTACCTATGCAGGGGCTATAGGTCCTGTCCTAGGAGAGAAGAGGAGGTGACCAGAATGGACTTTGCTTGGGAATCTGATGAAAACATAAACTAGAATGACCTCAACCCACTCTGCTGCCTCCCTGATTTAAGCCTTGAGCACCTGTACTTCAAAGAATAGCATGCAATTTATGTTTGTGAAGACTAGGGCTATAAGAAACGAAACTTTCATGTTATGTATCCAAGACCAGAGTTTAAATATCTCATTTGTAAAATACTCGATGTTGAGCACTGAGCAGTCCCTATGTGCCAAATCAGATTGTAACGCTAACTCGTACTGAAGAGAGGGGAAGGCACAGTTAAAGTATGAGCACAGCTGTAACTTTAGCACTTTCTGATATTGTTGTGCTTAGTCATACAATCCAATGTTCTGAGGAAGCCTTTGTGGTTTTATTATTATTTTATAAATTCACTATATACAAAGATATTATGCATATTAATCTTGTATTAAAAAAAAGAGGAAATAAGAAGCTGAAGGTAATTATCAAACAATGAACATAGGAGAATATTTTGATTTTAGCAACCAGTGAATTAGACAATTTGTAAGAAGAGCCCTGGGTGTGGATTAGTTTTTTTCTTTGAAGGCTAAGTTGATTTCTGTTTACCTATAATGTTTTTTATAATGGAAAAACTAGTACTGAAAGGAGAAGCCGATAATTTCTTCTTTTCTTTGGCTGCACCTGGAAAATGCTGCAGATGAATATATTTGCAGCTATGAATTTCACAGGTAAAGCTGTTTAAGATATAATCAGCTTATGGGAGCTATTTTCTGAAGTGCAAGGTATGTAATTGATGCAGTTTTATCCAAATAAAAGTGTAATCACAAAGCCATTTGTTTATAATTTCAAACTTTCCTTAGAAAGCAATTAATCTATGTAATTTAGAATTTAGTTAAGCTCTGGGGTTTTGTTGTTGTTTGGGGTTTTGTTTGTTTGGTTTTGTTGGTTTTATTTTTTTTAAGAAAGCAAACAAAACCCACCAAGAAAAGCACAGCCCTCAAGGCTGAGCTGTTACAGTTCCTCTCTCATACTTGGAAGCCCCAGATCAGGGTAGTTTTAAATGGCATCCCTTTGCCCTCCTCATTCTCTTACATTTTGGTTATTCTCAAAAAGATGAATAGCTATGAGATTGGTTTTGCTTTGCTATGAGGCATACAATATCTTCCTTGCATCCTGGAGGTTAGCTTTGGCGCAGAATATGAACCTGAGGATTTCTTTTCCTGATGGCAGTAATGATCTTCATTTCAGTCAGTCATGTTTACCATAATCCTTAAACACTGGTAACAGCACTTAACTACGACGGTATTTCCTGATGCTGCACTTCAGTTTATTGTAATGCCCACTTCTCCATTGCCCCAGCTAAATGGAGACTTTTCCTTGAGACACAGCTGCAAGGACGTCTTGCCATCGATGCACACTGAGGAGATCCTGGCAGCTAGTTTCCATTCTTCACGTGTCATCTGGTTTGAGCATGTCAGGTTGCTGGGTGTTATGATAGCATTCGTGCTGGCACACACACACAGAAGCTTGAGGGATTTGTGAAGGCTGGTATAAAACATCACTGACAGGGAAACTGGGGCTGCCAGAGCAGAGCTAGACTCTTTTTTTTCTTTCCTTTTTTTTTTTTTTTTTTCTTCTTTCCCCTGCCTCCGGGCCACCAGGATTCTGAAAATATTTTTAAGCATTGCAAATATTTTCAGCTGTTTTCAGATCCTCCCAGCTAAGCACAAAGCACCACAGATAAAGTCTAGGTGTGCTGTCCCACTCAGTACTTTCCTGCTTTGTGGGAGCCAAATGAAGTCTCAGGAGGCAGTACAAAGCTCATCAGTCACATAGGCAGGTAGGGCCGTGGGAAAACCGTTGCAGAAACACGTTGCTTGGAAAAAAGATTATAGCTGAATGCAAAATGTTTTGTGAAATTATGTCAGTGGTGGAGAAATTCCGTTATATATATACTCATTCTGTGTTGATGTATACTACTGACACATTTTCAGGATGAAATATTCCTCTTCTCAGAAAAAGACTTTGAAAGGACTTCTTTCTATAATCTGCAAACTTCTGTCCACAAACACTCAAGAAAAATCACTCTGAGAATCATACGTTTCCCCCTCTGCTTTTCAATTGAAACAGTTTCTGGTATTTAGTATCTCAAAAAGTTTTCCTGGGTAGAATTCCCAGCCTTTTCACACCTCTAATCTCAAACCTCTAAGCCTTCACCTTGGGTGTGAACTCCAGGTACTACAAGATAAATATAGATGACAATGGTGGAGTTTCATCAGCAAGAGCACTTGAAAAATTACACAAGCCCCAGCACTAACAAAATGTAGTTACATTTGGGCTTTTACATCTTAGTGCAATTGAATTTGGTACCTGAGAAGGTAAAACCTCTGTGAACGTTTCTTCTGCGTTGGCAGTGGTTGACCACTTGTCTCACATATGTATTCTCCAGTATTTACTAAGGAACAAGCTAGTGCAGTTGCATTTTTTTCATGGATGAGAATATTAAGATCTCTATCCTTTACCTGGCCACTTATTTTGGGGGAAAATTGTAGGAATTTAGTTCACTTTTGAGACTAGTAATCCTCTGTCAGATTGTACTGTTTTGAGCAAAAGCCTTAGAAGTTGCTGGGCAAGGGATACAAGTAGAAATGCATGCAGACAGAGGGAGCAACTGCACAAACTTTATTTCTGTAGGTTAACAACAAACAAAATGCACTCATGATCCACCTATGACTGAGGAGAACTCATTCAGGAGAATTCATGAGCCTCTGAGAACTAAATCCACTTCAGGGTGACATTCCAGCAGTACTGGACTGTTCCTGGTTTAAAAAGGAACCAATCCAATCCTTGGAGCCAATCTAGGTTAGATTGCTGTCCTAAGCCAGCTAAATCACATCAGTGGGACTTAAACTGGGAACCATTTTGGTCCTGCACTAGGTAAAAGACACAGCTTTTTTTTTTTTTTTTTTTTTTTATTATTTACATTAGGTTTTGCATAAATGAATGCCATGCTGGAGAGCTTTTATAGCTATTCTGTATCAAGGCTGATGGGGTAAAATATATCTGTTAAAAAAGAAAAGGCAATACAAAAGAAAAAGAAAAAATATCTCGAGTGCTTTTGTTATTAGTCAGTCTCCAGGCAACTCCTGGCTGAGGGGAAAGCAAAATTAAATTTTGTAGTAGCAGACTGATATATATATATATACACACACACACCTTAGGAGCTATTTTTAACACGTGTACATCTATCATACCTCACATCTCACTGCTTTATTTGAATCCAGGCTATTCACTGGGAATAAGCAGCTAATTGATTTATCTCATGAATATCAAATATGTAATTAGTCACAGAGCACTCAGTATTCCAGCCATTACCCACCAATGTAGTCTCCACGCTGCCAACAATGACTCTAGGAAATGACTCCCATTCAGTACCTGACCTGCTGTAGAAAGACAGACATAAATGGGTTTACCATATGCTACTTAATATTGTACTTATAATTCTTTCTTTCTTCTTGTGTGCATGCGTATGTGCAGTTGGCTAATGGGTTCTCTTCCATCATAACAATGTGAAGAAAGGAGTGTTTAGAAGACTAAATAATGTTGTGGTCTCAAAGCCCCCAGATTAGTATTTCTGTCCAAAGACAATTCTAAAGAAACACCCATGCATCTATTTCTCTGTGTACACCATTGGTAAGACAAGAGGTAATAGACTAAAATTGCAGACGGGAAGATGAAAGTTAGACGTTGTATGAAAAGCTTTGAAACAGTAATGATAGTTATGCATTGTTAAACAGATGTGCAAGGGGAGATCGTAAGTCTCTGATGCTTGCTAAGGAGCGATGTGGCTGGAGAACAGCTCAGGCACAGCTGAGCATGCCCTGGAGAGGAATGGTGGGGGACATAAACGCTCAGGCTCCTGTCTAGCACTATGGCTGCATGTTTGTGTTTTTGAAAACCTCGTCAAATTTGGCAGCTGTATTGCTGTTCTCAATAGCAGGCTCAAGGATCAAACAAGCTCGTAAACTGAACTATTTGATGAAGATGAAGCATGTTTATTTACTGTAAAGCAAATGTCATTACTGTTGCCCTTAGATATTTTGTGATTAAGTACAATTTCCCACGCTGGCAAACCTTGTGCCATTTATAGAAATGCCAGCTTCCATTACCCTGTGGCTAGCTCCTAAGGTTTAACCTTGCAGAAGATTCTGGGTGTCGAACAATTTTAAAGATCAGCAAACGTTATTGTAATTGTAAGAAAGCCTTGCAAGATGGGGTCCAGCTCAATTTGTTGTAGCACTTTGGTGGTACGTACAGCACTGAAACTAGAAATGGTTTCTGCAAGAGCGGAGTATTAGAAGATATCATACTGTTATACAGCACTGGAGCATTTGGTCATAAATCTTGCAATTTGTGGTAGAATCTATACTAATAAAGCATTAAAAAAGAGGGCAAAGAAATTTCAGTACTTTTTCAAACTCTTAATCTTTGAGGATATAGTTTTACAGGAATGATGTAGGGTTTAATGAGGAGTGCTGAGGAATATATCAGTGCTTTTGTTTTTATTAAGTTGTACTTAATTTCTTAATGTTGTTTAACATCTGTGGCTTTTGGCTATTTTTATAAGTAACTAAACCAATAGCTCATAAATAAAGCACAGCAACCATTCTTTGAGTTTCAAAATGTAGGCCATTGTGTGCTTGGCATTGAGGTACTAGTTTAAATATTAGTATGGAAAGCAGTTCTTCAGATTAATCACCAAATAAAGCAAAAGATTAAATACTGGGTTTAGTGGCTGAACAAAGTCTTTGATGGGGAGCAAATTATTAATAGTCAATGTGAAATTCCTGAACACTCCAGTGTTTTAAAAAAAAAACAACCCTGCCACTCTGCGTATGTGGACACATTGCAGTGTTCTGAAACTCCAATGAGATTTAACACGCTTCAGATTGTTGGTAGTATTGTTATTATCAGCCGCCTTCTCCCGTGATTTGAGGTAACCTTGAGAAAAGTGGTGTAATGCCCCTGCACTTCTACCAGCTCTGGAGGGCAAGTATGGGAAGTGCTTCATCTGTGCCAGCCTCTGGGATGGATACCATGGAACGAGGGTTATAAGGGGCAGCTCTTGCTCATGTGAAGGATCACCATCCACCCCACAAGTACATCCCTCTGGGTATCCCCTTCCTCCTCCAAGGCTCACATCTCTCATGGGCAGCAGCACTTGCATTTTGTAGTGAAGGCTTTTCTTGTGCTGATTTTCCAGCCATCAGTAACTAAAAGAACAGGCACCGTGGCTCCCACTTGCTAGTCTGGACAGGCGGGCTGTAACCCACCCTCTCGCGACTGTGCCATCTCCCAGGTCTGAGCAGCGCTGAGCAGCCAAGGCTGCCCCACTGCTTACGCACTCTCTGCCCCAGTGCGGAGCTGGGAGTCTCCAGTGTGAGCCCCAGCCTCCACACTCACTTTGAAACCACTCTGTGACCAGCAGATTACAATGTGTGTGTTTTGCATTAATACATCATGGGCCTATCGGTCAGTCTCAGTGGTATCATTTAAGGAGTTCAACAGCAACTTTTTTGTAGCGTAATAACTGGTCTGAAAGTCAATGCTAATCTCTTAAGGTGTTAAATGTAAACAAATGCCACTGCATAAAAATGCCTTTCCTGTTTTTTTTTTTTTTTCTGAATATAAAGATTGAAAGAAATGCTGTATAAAAACAATTCTTTTTAAACCCTTAAGGGACACTAATTACTTTTAATTTCAGTGTGTGATGGTCCTTATCCAGGGGAAGTATGCTGCATGGGCTATAAACCATTTTTATATCATATAGCATTTAGCAGAGCATGCCTGGAGGTAGTTGAGCTGCCTCCCTGGTTCTCTGATCTCTATTATCCTTCACCGTGATTAAACATGCAGTGTTTCACTGCCTAATCGTGAAGGGCATTCAGGAAAGCTAACTGAGCTCTTCTCTCCTACCTGCCTCTGAGTACTTGTGTTTCTCTCCATGTTTGCTATACTACCTTTGCAGCAGAGCATCGCTCTCTCTGGAGGAAGGTCAGAGGGTGGTCACAGCCTTGCAGACACAGTTCATGTCTTATTGCTGTTTCCACAGCAGAAAGATCAGCTCCAGTGACAGCATTGTCCTCAGCAGCCAGGAGCTGTGGCTCTGGAGTTTGCTCTCCAAATCACTTAGGAAGCGGATGTAAATCGCTCTCCCCTCCTCAGAAGCAGCAGAGGCTAATATCCTCTCTTTACAGAGTGCATATTTTATCCTCTTTATAGAAGAGATGACAGTGATGGCTTTCCCACCACCTCTTCTGTCCTTGTTACTGGTGTGAAGTGCTGGATGGACAACGCTGCACATTGACATCCAATCTCCACAGAGCAGCAACTGCAGAGCAAAGCTTGCGAATGTGCTGGCTCTGCCCAGATCTGGATCTCCTTTAATTCAAGGTCAACGCAATCATCTCGGCTCTCTCTAGAAGCCCAGCCCATTTGCCATGTGTTCACGTTCCTGCTCCCTTTGTGTCCGATCGTGCTGCTGCCTCATTGAAATCCTGAAGATGAATCTCTGCAGGGTCATCTCTGTAGGAAATGAGCAGATTATGTGAATGTCATGTCTCAGTTATGTGAATGTCTGGGAATAGGTTTATTCAAGCTTAAAATAAAATCAACGCTATAACAGTTTTCTGTGTTGACATTAGAGTAGCCACTCACCATGTCTGCATTACTAGAACACTACTACTGGCAGCTTTTGAACACTCAAGTATTGCACCCTTTAAATCTTAAACGCTTGTTGTTTAGGCCACAGTCTGTTTCTCCTTTTCTGTTTGGAAATCTCTTAAGATATTGTAGATATTACCAGGAATAAATTAAAAAACCACATTCTTAAGATGTTTACTACACACCTTAGTGAGTGTTGGAAGTGCACGCTCCTGCAGATGTTTTTAATCTGCTTATAGGAAGCTTTGGAAATCGGCAGAGGGCTTAGTTGTGAAACTCAGGCATAGCATGTGGAAAACCATAGGCAATGGCCTGTCATTCCTGTCCACAAAAGTGGCCTGAGCGTCCTCCAGTTCTCAGGCATTTCTGGTTTTGGTGAAACATCTCTCTGAAGCATCTGATTCTCTCTGTGGAAGGGATGGACCGGATGGCTGATAGAGATCAATCACTCACAAAGCCAGGTGGATCATTTTAAACCTTCTAATGCTAGTTCTGGTCCTGACCAGAAATCAGCAGACAGAAATATGTATCCAAATATTACAATTTTAGGTTGGAAAAGAGTTTGTTGATGTCTTTTTACAAATAGATGAAGAGTGTGAAATGATTGTGCATTTTTCTTAAACTGCCTGAGGTTCTTAGTATAATTGGACTGCAAGTCCACCCTGAAAACATAAACCAGACTGGAAGAAAAAGGAAATTAAGTGGCTTAAATGTCTTTTACCTTCTCCTGTTACAGAACAAACTTGACACATGTGATTACTTTCATAAAAATACATCAGCAGCACTGATAACACCGGGAAAAAATGTATATAGGTCTGAGAAAGAGTAACCAGTTATAGTTATGGCTAAGGGTACGAACGCTGTTTTGCTTCACAACGTCTGTGATTAAATGATTGCTATTTTAAAAAAAGATAGATTTATATTTCGTCAGTAGAATGGCTTAAAAAAACCCAAAACCCTCTCCAAAATATGTAGTAAAATTGAGTCTTCACTGTTCTTTTCAGTGAACTCCAACCTGTGCTCATAACCTCAGCACAGATTATTATGTAAAAATTTGCAGACACCCAAAATACTTTTCTCACAGTAATAGCTCCCAGTTGCTCTTCAGTCTAAGTAGGATTTGAAGCAGTGACCGGGAGATGAAAGTCTCTCTATGCCATTTTCAATCCCCTGAGCCATCTAGCCACTTTCTGCATTTATTTTTCAGAAATTAAGTTTTAAAAAAAGCAATTGTTTTTGCAAACAGCCCTTTGAATTCCATCCTAGTGGCATTTTAGAGCATTACTGCAAATTATACAATTTATATGCATAGTCAAGCCTACATCATTATTCCCATATTCTACTAAGGCAGGAAGAGACAAAAAGCCACTCGGAAAAGACAGACAAGAAAAACAAGGGCAGAAACCAGACCACTGTTCTTGAAAAATATTTTTCACCAGCCTGAAAACAAACCTAAACTCCCTTCATCAAGGTGATCTTTTTTAGAAAGTCATTGTAAGGAAAGGTTCAAATGACTGCAGTAAAACTCAGAAGATACACTGTATTAGGAACACTAATTAATGTAAGTGTTAATGTTTTTGGCTTCAGATGAGATGATCCAGCATTCTTAAAAATTAATAAAAACGATTACAGAGACTTACACATACCTGAACATGTTCCAACTTAGCAGCTCGTTATTATTCACGGAATAATTGGCCGCTCATTTAAATCCTGTGAATTTCAAGGCCTTTTAACTGCGTATGTATTACTTTCTCATATATGTTGCTTTGCAGTCCATGCTTCTGGTGGGAAAGATGAAGTAATGCAGGCATGGTTAGCCCCAGGAAAAGTGTAAGGCATGCCACTATTACTCCAGCATATACCAACTGTTTGATGGGTTCAGTGTTCTTCCCAAATCCTACACCCGCCCCTATGGAAATGTCCAGGTGTGCCACCGCAATTCCCCTCTCTCTTTGTTTGCTTTGAATGTACAATGGACCCCAAGCCCAGCCAACGGACTGCCCCGTTGCTGTCGGAAATGTTGTGGTAATTCAAATTCAGAAATGTACTGCTGAAAAAAGAAGTGAGAAAGTATGTGATGGTAGACCCGAGTTCCCAACCTGTAAGATGCCAAGACACATGCTCAAAACCTAGGGCAGGTTTATCAGTGTCAACAACTGTGCAAGTATTAATGGCAACTTTTTTCAAATGCAATCAATTAGAGGAATGAATTAGTTTTCTCCAGTGCTGTGCCAAATAAACTGTATGGACAAACTCCCTTCATTTCTGCTAAGAAGAAAGGAAAGTTTGATGCTTTTGGCTTGAAGTATTTGAGCTTGCTGAGACCTGTGAAGAGACAGAATAAAACCACAATAGGAGGAGTTTGACGGGGAGTAAGATCTTCAGCCATGCCCACAGAGGAGCAATTTCAGCAAGGTGCTCCACATCAGCTTTCCTGTCTGCAGTGTGTTGCAAGGCATGGGTTTTTCAGCAGAAATGGAAACCCAGGAACGGTTCTGTTCCTCTCAGCTGTAAAGGCAAGGCAGAAATGGTGGTTTCTGAGGTACCTGCATTTCTGCTTGTGCCATCTCTGTTCATGGCTAGCGAATAAGGCCATGTGATACGGGCTTTTGGAGATGGAAGAGTTGCTAGCTGTTTGCACCTCCTCAGAAAGGCCTGAGCCATTTCTGTTTGCTCCTGCAGGTTTTGCGAAAGCCCTGTGGTCTGTAAACAACTAGCGGAAGGAGCATAGCTAGCTGCCTGATGCTGACCTGGAGTCAAAGGGAGTCAGCTATAAACTGCTTTCTCGACACTGTGCCCTGGTGTAAGCTTAAGAGGGTGCCTTCTTGGGAGGCAGTTTTGAATTACTTTTTGCTGGCTGTCTGATTTAGTTTACTTAGAGAAGCTATTAATTACAAGTTGGTAAGGTTTCAAATGATATCTAGACCAGCTGCTCGGAAGACACAGATAAGCTGCCGGGTGATGATGGCTCTTGGCTGCTCCTGACCTGGTCTGAATTTGGGCAGTTGCTTTGTTCTGTAATGAGCAATCCCACAAGTTATCCAGTCTCCAAAAACAGGCGTTTTAAAAATTAAAGTGCACTTCTAAGACTTAGCTCACACTGTTTATAGAGTTGATTGCCCTCAAGTTCACCTTGGGCCTAATTGGCTTACTGGCTTAATTAACAAAGTGCTTATTAATGTCTAGTGGCAATTAATTTTCAAGGGATTATTTTCTATTAAGATCATGAGTACAGTATTAATGTTGTGCAACTGTGATTCTGCAGAACCAACTGGTACAGGGTGTGGTTTTTTTTCTTTTATGTATCCAGCAAAATTTATTTCTTTGGTCATGTTGTGCTGATTTGCCCTGTAGTTATAATAATTAGCATCTGTATAAAACCAAGAGCTGCATTCTGAGATTAGGGCTTGTTTGAAACAATGGCACGATAGCTTTTCCTGGGCTTGCATAAATCATGATGGGCTGATGAGCAAATAAATTATTTTTGTCAGATAACACCGTATCATACTAACAAAACGTACATTTCTGAATGGTGGTGAGCCTACATTTTACAAATTCAAGTGCATTGTTTTGGTATTTTAATATTTATATGTGCATGGTAGTTAAAGCGTGAGACCTAGCTATAATCCACAAGCTCATTTCATAATGCCACAGCTCTCTGATATTTCATTTATGTGTGTTTTAATGGGACAGTCTTACTCCTATGTAAATCTGGGGGTGCTGGGAAAGGCCAAAGATCCCTCCAGCCCAGCGTCAGTAATAGTTGCTTAGAGAAACAATGTAAACCCAGGGTATATAAAAACATACCTCCCTGGACACAAATTCCTTGCTTTCAGCCATCTATGGCTTTTGGGGTTTTCTGAAGAAATGGAGCCTTTGATAACCAGTAGTCATTAACAGGCTTTTCTTTTGTGAGTTTGTCTTTTTGGAACACGTTTATACTTTGTATATCTGCACATCCTGTGGCAGTGAGTTCCCAAATGTGTGCATGCCTTGAAAAAATACTGCCTTTCCTTCCTTCTAAAACATGTATGTGCTATTTCTTTTTAATGCTCCCCCTTTCTTGCATGCTAAGAGTGACTATTCATTCCTTGTTCACCTCTATCCTGCCTGAAACCATATAGACATCTCTGCCAGCAGCCCACAGGCCTTTTTTTTTTTTCTTACTAGAGAAGTCCCAGTTACTTAATCTTCACACTTTTCCTATGTTTCCTCATCCTTGGTGCTTTCAGTTTGAAAAAAAAGGTGACTAGGATATATGACAAAGGTGTATAAAACTGGGGAGATGCAGATGCAAGCTTTGTTTTAGAAAGTCTCTAATTAGCAGGTTGCTAGAAGGTGAGAAGAAACAGAGTGGTCCTTCTCTTAACCTGTTTTTCATGTTACCAGATACCCATCACTGCCAGAGGCAGGACCCTCAGTTGGATGGACCTTTGTTTCTAGCATACCAGTTTTGTATTTTTTTCTATTTCTTGATCTTGTACTGTTTCTAAAGATTGCCTCTCACATTCCTTGTTCCTGGTACATTTGGTAATGTTTATATCAGGTTTTATCCCTTTATTCGATTGTTCTTTAAGACTCCCTTTTTCCCCAACCTTATTATCATTGTATATGCCTTTCTTCAGTTTTCTTGTTAGTACAAGACTTCTGTGTTTGCAAGTGTAATGTTTTGCTTCTGATACCTTCTTTATACTGCAGTTTACTGTGACAGTTTTTCTCTAGGGGAGGTGGGAGTGAGACGGTTTAATGTTGGTTGTTTTTGTTTTCAGTGATGTATATTCTGGGGTGTGCTAATACATGGCTTGCCAAAAGGCTTTGAAAGATCCATTTGACCCTCAGCAAAGAGCAGGTTCTTCATCCCATTTTGCAAGAGTCAAATTTTTCTTTTCTCATTCACTCTTTGTGTGGCATTTTGGCAGCTGAGGCAGCTGTATCTGGAACTGTATCTCAAGGCTTGCAAAATTTGGGACTAGGAATAAGAAGGTGGGAATTCACCCCTCCTGAGACCCACCACCACAACTGAGTTGTGTAAGACCCACTCATGTTCTATAAAGCTGGTGAGACATTGAGGTGCTGCTCAGGCTCTGTGTTGGCCTTCTGCCAACAGGAAAGTTTTACCTGTGGTATCTCCTTTAACAAATTCCGTGGGCAAGTCATGGGGGATACTCGTGGCTGGCTGCCTTACCATAGCATGTGTACCTCCAGCAAAATGAAACTGTGGAACCATATTTTATTCTGTGTTTCGGTACTAAAACATCACCCAAAATAATAACAACGATAACATCATCAGCGGTTACATGTCAGTGATAAAAAGTGCCACCTGTGAGTTAACATGAAGTATGTTAATCACCTTTCTACAGCAGGCAAGCATTCACAATTTCGTTTTATGGTTTTGTAATAAAGCTTAATTTTGCTCCCTCCCCCTGTACAAAGCATGTGCTATAAAATAACCAAAAGCAATCATCCAAGTGTGAATGCAACAGAAAGCTTCATTCAGATTTATTACACAGACATGAAAGGGAAAGTTTAATATACAGTATATTGCAAAATAAGGCAAATATATTCAGCTAGCATGTGATTGTGTTTAAATTTTATAACTAGACTGGTATTGTGAGGTACATCCTGACAATGAGTCACTGAATATTACATGTCATCCCATTGTTATTAATAACCTATATTTCTAGAATGTCTTCTATCCCAATTGGTCTCAGGCATTCAAATGCTGTAGATATTGGGAACAGTTCATCTCTGTAAGGGCGCGATGCAGCAGTTGTTTCCCACTGCACGGTAACTCTTCAGGACAGACAGACAGACAGCAGAGTACTGCTTTAGTGGTTTAAACTGTGGGAATACATGAGGCAATGTATTATCATTTGGCCTGATACCTTGGCAAAATGGTGCTTCCAACAACGTCCTTACTGATTATCAAGTGGCATTTGCATGTCACACAGGTGGAAGCTGTTGCAATAACACATCAGCAGGAGTGGACAGAGTTGAAGCAGTGGGTTTGCTGTAGCAGGTGCTCAAGGGGATGAAGCTCTAAGATCTATTTTGCCTTGGTAGATGGCTGCCTCGTCCCCATTGCCTGGGTCTGTTTGAGCTGTGTGCGCGGGCAGCTGATGCCATCGTAGCTAACTGTTGGCTCTCCCTCTTCCTGACACGACTGGGTCTAGTGGGGCAGGACCAGCCCTGACGACCTAAAGGTGAGCCCCATCCCTTGGCTCTGGTCACAGCCTCACTTCTCCCATGCTGTTCCTGCCTGTCATTAAACGAAGTCAGGCTTGGGGATCTAGTCAGGGTTTGGAGAGAGAGCGTGGGTTTTTCATTGTTCTCATGTGGATTACAGTCCAAAGCATGGCATGCTAATTTTATGCTAATTTGCCCTTGCTGTCTCTGCACATAGTTGAAAACCATAGCTCCCATGAGCGTCTGTGAGAAATACAGACATGCATATGGACAGAATAGAAACCTAATGTTCCAGCAGTCCTGCGGGAAAAATGTCTTGCTGCTGGGTGAATCCTTTTAAATGTTTTTCTTGAGCAGTATAAACACAAAAATGGACAGTCTGTTCCTGTAACACACTTTCATTTTAAGGCTGCATAAGCAACACTCGCCACTTAGTTCCTAGGAAATGAAATGTGTGAGGTATAATATACAGTACTTTGGCTTCCTTTTATTCAAGTGCCTGCATCCAGAAATGATGGAAAAGGGTAAGGACAAAATGTCATCTTTATCGCTGTATTAAGCTCTCCAGGACACAGGATTGCCCCTTATTTTTACGATGGCAGGACTCAGCATGAAGAAACACTGGCTTCTGTTTCAACAGAAATAAATCAGGCTTACCATATGCTGAGTGCCAGCAGTACTGCAACAAACACTTTGTATCTGTACATCTGGCAAGTGCTAAGGCTGGTTTTCCCTTGGCCTGCAAATAGAGCAGCACATGCATGCAAGTCCCTAAAAGCACTAGGAGATAGCTGCCGTTGTTGGCCAAGGCTGCGTAACGTGTTAGAGCTGAAAAAGGCTTTTGTCTGCCTGTCGTGCAGCAGCAAGAAGTTTTGGCAGCATGCTGGAGATTGCATAGGAAGAAGCTAATTACTCCATTTCATCCTCTTTTGTTGGGTGTTTTCCCTCTCCCTCTCACAGAGTCGTCCTTTTCCTTGCTCAGCTCTTCTCGACAGAGGCCAATGACCAAGTGCGCTCTGCAAGGCAGCAGCTGGAGCTGCCACGCTCCGGCCTGGCCAGCCAAGCGAGAGGTTAGTCACCCCCATGTAGGTGCTCTCCCCAGCCTCTGCACAGTCAACTCCCAGATGCAGATGAACACTTCCAATGCGTTTTTCCCCAGGGGTGTGAGATAAATAATGAAAAAACATTCAGTTGCCTTACGTGTAAATGCAGCCACGTGGCCCGGTCACCAGTGTTGAAGGGCTTTGTGAAATCCTCTGAATGTCCCTATTTGTTTGTGATCTACACTAGGGGCAAGTCAGGTATAGGGATGCAGCGCTCCCAGCTGACACGGTTGTTGCCCACTATGAAATCCAGCCATCTTCTTGCTTGGAGACCATGTAGTAATCTTGGTTGTGCCCTGATGGGGTTACTCTGAAACACAATAACCAAACTCCGCTTTTGTGTATGATTGCCATAGTACTCAGTACAGAAAAAGAGGATGACTAACATGGCGATTTTTGAATGCACTGTGCTAATTGGGTCCAAATCTGGGGCAAGAAGTCAGGCAGTCCTAGACAGTTCTCTAGAGTGACTGTGCCTACCTGAAGTTGCAGGAAGTGTTGTCATGTAAATAGCTGTGTCCTTTGGACCTGGTCCCAGCTACTAGAGAAACCAGGTGTACTTTGTGGAACAGACACAACTGTGCTCTAACCATGCCTGTAATTCATGCTATTGCCCTTGGCCTAAAAAGCAAGTGGTACACGAGGCAGTATTTTCCAGAAGCAAAGCCATAAAACATTTAGTTTTCCTTTACTTTGCAGAACAAAGTTCTGCTGAGTCCATGTTGGGGAAAACCACATTGTAACTGGCTCCCTGGGCATGGCTAGTTTTTCTGCATGGAAGAGAGATCCTTACTGGTAGACACAACGGCAGGGAGTATAAATCCAAAGCCTTTGTTTGGTATGCCAGGCTCTAGGACTTCATGGGATTTACAGAAATTAATTCTGCAGCTAAAACAATCTCTGGATTCCGTTCCAGTGTCCCTGTGGTGGTAAATGTGATTAAAGAACTTGGATGACCTCCTTGATGAAAACTTCTTTGAATGTCATCTTGGTATGGAGAATACATAAAAATGGGCTGTTTTGTGGTTCAGCCCCTACCCCTTTGTCTTGTCCAGTCAATAACACTAGAAGCATAGCTGTTTTGCCAAGTTTTTCTGTAAATCTACCAGTTGCAACCAGGGAATGCAGGAGAATGTTACAGTGTGAAGAGAATTTTTTGTTGTTTGCCTTTTTTTTTCCCCCAACAAAGATGGTTTTGATCTTTTTCACAAAGTTATATTTGTTTTCCCATTTGAAATAAGTCTCTAGTTTGGTTTTTCACTTTAATTTACATGATTGCTTTCACTTACCCTGGAGAAATTTAACCACCCTGGCAGTGAGAGCCAACTATTTTGACTGGTAGAATAACATAGTACCCAAATCAGAACTTCTTGCTGCATGAGGACCACAAAGTACTTGGATAAATGTTAAAACACTGTACTTCACAGTATCCAGGAGAGAAAGCAATTGTTCTCCACATTTTACAGAGAGCAAGAGTTAAAATTAGTGGTTATATGGATACGCCCCCTTAAGATTAATGTATTTTTATCTGAGCATCACTGAGTTTCAGCAAGTAGCTGTAGTGTGAGGATTTTTAGACTTTACTTTTAGGTTTTAGTCTTTGCTGGAGCCGAGCATGTGGTTTTAAAGTATAATAGAGCTTTAATCTTGTAGGTATGTGTTCTGGCTTTACTTGCACGGAGCATTAAAAATATGTATCTGAAGCTGTGCAGCTGGTTAGCAGACGATCTTGATACAAAACCCAGATCTTTTGTCTGAACCTTCATTTGTACACAATTCACTTTGTCCTTCCTAGGAGCTTACCAGAGTATTGATTTAGACTGGACTTGTGTTCCCTAAATATTGCACTAATAAAGAGGTGGGTTTTACAAGGCTGATGGATCTCTGTTACCACTGTCTTGTTGGTTTGAATGGGGCATGCCCCTCAAAGTAATGTCCCTCCCTTCCCAAATGTTAAGGGGTGAGAAATATGTGTGAGAAAATGCGAATATGCTCTGAAGTATTCTCTTCTCTTCACCACCACACCCTACCACATCTATTTCCTTCTTCTGGGCAAATCTACCTGGCAGGTTTTCAGCTGTCACAGCCAGCTTTGTTAAAAATGCTGCAAGGTGCCAAGAATATAATTCTAAAAACATCTTTGTTGGCCATGGCTGGCGTTGCTGCCAGTGCTGGGGTTCCTATCTGCTTCTGATAAAAGCTACTGGCTTACGGAGTGTTGACTCAGGACCTGTGACAGTATCAGAAGTTTGGGCGTAGTGGGATGGGCTAGCTTGGCCAACAGGATAGGAGAGGATGAATCGGATAGTGGCTTGTACAGCATATGAAGTCAGCCCTAGGTGGTGGGTAGCAATAGATAAAAAGAAGAGAAGTACAAGGGTGAAGAGAGGTAGCAGTGAAACACCCCACAGCACCCTGGATCATTTTGCATGCTTCCAGAGGATCATATATTCTAAAACAAATAAAACTGGACGTAGCATCAAACGGAGCTGCCTACATTTCCAGCATTTTAGGAAAAGTGCTTCCTCAGTGTGCACTAAGGGATGTGCTCAGACTTGCAGCATTTTGTGCTCAGCCTCCAAATGTTGAATATTTTATTCAAGATTCGATTTACTTCTTGGGGAAGAAGACTAGAAGAGCTCCTGGTGTGTCGCCTCTAGTTACTAATTTAAATTGAAATTAGAGCAGGAGAGTATCCAACACCATTAGTTTGCCTTAAAACTTTCTGCACCTGGCAGCCTCTCCTGTCTGGCGCTAGCACTCTCTTTAAATTGTGAAGAAAGCCTGAGAGACTTTCTACATCTGGCACAGGAGCAAGCAGGCAGTTTGGTGTTCCTGCATGAACACTGAAGTTACGGCGGGGGTAACGTCTCTAATAGTATGGGAAAGCATATATTTTTGTTATGACACATTTTCTTGATAGCAGTTATATATCTATGTGTACTGGAGGGGCTCTGAAGGACTCCAGGAAGCTGTATCTGTGTCTGGGAGATGCAGCCTGGACTCACTTCCGTCGGTCTCCTCCTTGGAGCATTGTGGGCTCGGCTGCACGTTCCCATTTAAATCCAAGGCATCCTGGAAGAAGTCAGAAAGGAAGCCAACCAACCTTGAGAGCGACCTTGTTGCTGATGCTGCCATGATGATCTACCCTGCATTTAGGACTCTCAAGACTTGTCCTGTGGAAAAGGCCACCAGGAGCAGAGCACAGGTTGGGCAACTAAGGGCTGTCTTTTTAAGGCCCAAGGGCCACAAGACGAGCTCCACTTCTGAGTGCTGTTTCAGCACAGTGTGTCTGCATGCACCAAAAGGTGATACCAAGTCACCCTGAGCAGAAAAGTTTTGCTGAATTAAAATCTGTATGCAGTAAGGCTTACAGAGAGGCATGTAAAAACATCATACTGCAGTTTGAAAGACAAACTGCAGTATAATATCACTCTCCCTAATTGCACAAAGAGCTACATTATTAAAAAATGATGCATTTTTATTAGAGAAAAAACACTGAACAGAGCAAGGCCATGAGAAAACAGCAATTAAATACTTCTTATTGTACGAAAGAATCAGAAATCAGAAAGAAAAAAGTTGATTCTTGGAAATTACAAATTTTCACTGTGCAAAGGACCAGGGACTTTTAAAAGTTCAGAGAAACAGCAACAATACCTGGCCTGAAAGTACAGGCATCTGGCACATGAGTCAAAGAAAACCATCATGACTTAGGAATCTCAGCCAAGCTGTTCTGATTCTATCTAGAGGAATGTGTTGGTTCATTAACTCACAAGCCAGTCCATTAAATTATATTTCATAGTTTTTAAGTGTTTATCAGTTAAATAAACCTTGTGGGTGAGCTTGTCAATAGATGAGGGATTTTACCTTCACTATTTCTGCTTTGCTACTTGGATGACCTTGAATTTGTCTTCTCTTAAGGTACCCTGGTCTCATATTGGCATTTGTGGCTTTCTGCTGCAGATATGAACATCAGCTCAGGCTCATTGACAGGTTTTTTCTTCATGTATAGGATCAACATAATTTCCTTTCCAAGAACAAATTTTTCTGCCACTGGATTCACATTCTCCGTGACACAAACCCCATTTGGTAGCTGATTAAAATTACAAAAGTCCAAAAGTTGTCCTCCTCTGGACACCCTTCTATTTTATTCTGTCTTGCTCTTTTTGTCTTCCTTTGCACCTGTTGAGAGGCCAGGGTTATATCCAAGAACTTGCAGAGGAGTAAAAGATTCTGGTAAAGGCTTCTAATAATTCTTTTCCACTTATAGCATTTCTCTCATAAACTGGTCAATGTCTTTTAAAAAAAAAAAATACTGTATATGTCACCAGATTTTACTTTTCCAATAGCATCTTAATTTTCACAGTCCCTCTCTACCATACAAGTACTATGTAATTTGATAAACAGACAACATCATACATTTTCTGCTACTTTTAAGTAGCAGAATTTTTCTCTGAACATTTGATGCCAGTGCATGAACTGCTTTTCCCTGCTGTTTCTGTTTTTCAACTCACTTTTTGTTTTCCTCAGCATGTCCAACAGGATTCATTTAATCTTTTCTGCTCACAGTTTACCCTACAAGTGGCTGGTGAATGTGTGATTCTGAATAAATTCTGCAGCCATTATAAAATACATTTTCAAGCTTCACATTGTGATCTTGAGGGGAAATCAAATAGTAAAACAAAGGAACTGAAATTATATAGTGGTTCCTGCGTGGTTAGTGGTAAAATATTTCTCACCTAATCAAGACCAACTACATTTCAGTTATTCATCATCTTTTCCTTTACAATTGATGTGACAATTTAGTGATTTAGTGAAGTTTTAATTTTTTTTTAATAAAGAGAAGAAGTAGGATTAGGATCAGGCAAAACTTTTTGCCATTGCCCATGAGGGGAATCTGAACAGCTTCTTTTAGGATAGTTGGCCAAAGTTAGGTGGGATGAAGTCTATGTGCTATGACTATAGCACAGTTACATACATAATTTTTCTCCTAGATATATGAGGTTTACTGGCAGGAGCTGGATGCTCCTTCTGGACTTCTCCTAGTGGGGATAGATGCGTGCCGAATTTGCTTAGAGCACTCAATGTCTGTCTTCATGCTTACTCCTTTCTCAATAACAAAAAAAGGTGATGCAGCTTTCTCTAAATGTGTTGAACACCCTCTTTGCATCAAAATAGGGATCCCATCATGCATTCTTCAACTTTTCACCTTTTTTTTCTTCTAGATTCTTAAAAGCATTAGCAGGTGAAGAATCTGTGTGTGTTACTGCATTAACTTCCTTACCAGCAGGGCTGAATCTTTGGATCCACACTACAGATGCTGCTGCTTGAGTGAGTGAGTAAGAAACAGCAGTAGCAGACTGTCATCTAATATGTGAGGAGGTGCTGGAGGAGGCACAGGATGGCAGTGAGTTTCAGAGATAGGTGCCAACAGCCCATACATTTGGCAGCTCTGGGGACCTGGTTTCTACTCCAGAGGAAAGAGCCTTCAGGAGACACTGTGTCTCCTCAACCTCAGCAGTATCTGCTTGTACCAGTGCAGTTCCTTGTTCCAGTTCCACTTTTTACCAATCTGAATCTTCACATCCTTGACCACTTGTTCCCACCTTCTGTTAGGATTTTGGGATCTTTGGCCTTTGGTAAGTGGGAATGTGTGGAATAGATGCACCTTCTCAGAGTAAACAAACATGGGGAAGGGGACAAGGCCATAAGAGCCAGTCTTGTGTTCCCATCTTGATTCCTAACCTACTACACATCAGCCACTGTTTGTATCGTCTGCTCTTCTCCTCTACAATTTGATCCCATTTCCAGCCTCCATGCCTAAATAGCTCTTATCCCCATTTGAAGAAGTCATAGCCTTTCTCAGCTATGTCCTAAATTATTTCCTCTGTTGCCACTCCTTCCATCCAAGATTTTGTCTTTTCGACATCCCGGGAAGCCCACTTCTTCCAGCCTCCATGCTGCACAAGTGGCACAACAGTATGAGAGGGATGATTTTGCAGCAGTTCCAGTGGCCCAGGAGGCAAGTGGGCACAGGCGGGCAAGCCCTGCTCAGCCCCTGTGTCTGCGAGCCAGGGACACTCAGCGTACAGGGAGCCCAGGGAAAACCTAGCTGCGGGCCTAAAAGTACTGAGACTTGTTGAGTGAGGCTTGAGTTCAGTCAGAACCAGGTGGTATTTTTTACAGCGGTAGCAAAGGACATGTCTTGCATGGTTGAACCCAGCCTCTTAAATTCCATCTTCTTACTACAGAGCATAAAGGCACTCAAATTTTGTGAAGA